>NW_026877838.1:0-22738 GCF_032173495.1 Musca vetustissima | reverse complement strand
CTTTTAGATTCGTCTGTAGTGGCAACAACAAATACACTTTTTGCCGACAACAATCAAGAAAAGGATTATCTTTGATGCTAGCCCCCTTTTTACTTTCTTTGCTTGGTGTGGGTGGGAGAGGGGGAGATACATGGGGCTACAACGGGCGGATGCGACAACTACTGGCAATGGTCAATGTTTTTATTATTCTGAACGCATAACTTGCTGTTCACAGGCATCAGATAAGAAGTGCTGATTTTATAAATGATATTTTTTTCAAAAGCCAATAGGGGGTGGATTTTTAAAATAATATTTTTTCAGCTACCCATAAGGCGTGGATTTTTAAAATAAAATTTTTTCAGCGATGATTTTTTAAGGCATTCATTTTAATTTATTTTTGGACTGGTCATTAAGGCGTTCATTTTAAAATTATATTTTTTCAAGGGCGATTAAAGCGGTGTATGTCAACCTCAACTTATTGTCTTTGCCATTTTAATCCAATGTCACATAGTTTACTTATTTCTATATATATATTTTTGTCATTTGGCCAAAAAGAGTTTACAAATTTGGCTTTGTTGTGGTAACCATAGTTTTATTTGTTGAATGTTTCACAGAAATATGTGCTAGGGGAGGGAGTAAGCTTTGTTTGAAGTGGAATGGTGAAATGGTGTTAATGTTGAATATAAATAAAAGATTTATGTGGCCAATATTGATAATGAAATTGAACAGTGATAGGGTAAAAAATAGAAGCAGGGATCAATAAGCCAGGGAAATAGACAAACACAAAAAATATTATTTTAAAAATCCACGACTTATGGGACATTGGAAAATATATTATTTTAATAATCCACGTCTTATACTACTTACTTAGCTGGCTTGTGGCAGGCTTTCGTTCCATAAGCCGAGCTTAGAAAAGATTTCCAGGCGCGTTGGTCTTTTGCGCAGTTTTTCCAATTTGAAACCATTTCCATTTTCGTCGATGTTGTCTTCGAATTGATCTTTCCAACGTACTCTTGGCCTTCCCCTTCTGCGTGAACCATCAGCTGGTTTGCTTTTATATGCCTTCTGGGCTGGGGCATCTTCATCCATTCTCACAACATGACCTAGCCAACGTAGTCACTGCAGCTCAATACGTTTAACAATGCCGAAGTCCGAGAATAGCTAGTACAACTCATGGTTCATTCGACGGCGATATTCACCGTCAACGCAGATCCGCCCATAGATCTTTCGGAGAATTTTTCTCTCAAACACTCCAAGAGCTGCCTCATCTACTTGCGTAAGTACCAATGCTTCAGACCCATATAACAGCACGGGTAGCATCAGCGTCTTGTAAAGTGTGAGTTTGGTCTGGCGGGAGGTGGCCTTGCTTTGGCCATCATCGATGCCATCGCCGTAGGCGAGTAACATTGTTTGGTATACAGAGTAACATGTCTGTTCACTTTTGCCTCTCGTACGACCTTTTCCACCATGATGTGAAAAAGGTCACACGACAAACTATCACCTTGTCTGAATCCTCGTTCGGTATTAAAGGGCTCCGAGAGGTCCTTTCCGACTTTAACTGCTGATCTTGTGCCAGTTAAAGTTATCCTGCATAGCCGAATTAATTTTGCAGGAATGCCAAACGCAGACATGGCTTTAAACACATCTGAACAAATAGGGCTGTCGAATGCGGCTTTGTAGTCGACAAATAGGTAGTATGTGTCGATGTGTTTTTCGTGGTTTTTTTCAGGATTTGGCGCAGAGTGAAAATCTGGTCAATAATGTCATTGACCATTGGCTTCAGTCGTTCACACAGTACGCTGGATAGCACTTTATATGTAATGGGAAGGAGACTTATTCCTCTATAGTTGGCACATAATGTCTTGTCTCCTTTTTTGTGCACGGGGCACAGGATGCTGAGGTTCCAATCATTGGGCATGCATTCTTCTAGCCAAATTGTACTAATCTGTTGGTGTATGCTCCTTACCAGCATCTGACCACCAGTCTTGAATAGTTCGGCTTGTATGTCATCGGCACCTGCTGCTTTATTATTCTCCAACCGACTGATTGCTATACCGTCATCTATTATTGGTTCTGGGGTATCCACTTCACTGCAACTATTTGATACCAGAAGTTCTTCAAAATGATCCTTCCAGATCCTCAGCACGCTGTCTGTACCTGTTACCAGGTTTCCTTCTTTATCTCTACAGGAGGATGTGCATGCACCAAAGCTTTGATGTTTTACCCGTTGGTAGAATTTTCGGACTTCATTCTGACTCCTGTACATCTCAATTTGCGCACACTCACGTTTTTTTTTTGTTCTTTCTTCTTTTTTTCGGAAAACACGTTTCTCCTCTCTCCTTTTCTCCCGATAGTTCTCCATCGCATTACGTGTTGCTACTACCCGCAGGGTTGCCCTATACGCTGCATTTTTCATATCAGTAGCATTACGTCACTTGTAATCGTACCATGGTTTTCTTGATGGTGGTCTTTGGTACCCAAGAGTAGCTTTTGCTGCAGTTTGTAGGGAGTGGACAATTCTCTGCCGTTGGGCTTCTATATTATTATCGGGACAAGGGGTGCTTTCGTCTAGCAGTTGGGTAAGGTGAGCGGAGTAGGCTTCTGCTATCTGTTGTGTTTGCAGCTTTTCGACGTCAAATTTCCGTGTAACGTTAGATTGCACCTTTGCTGATACATTAAGACGGGTGCGTACCTTGGCTGCCACAAGGTAATGGTCCGAATGGCGTCTAGAACACTGAATGAATGCCTTCCGTCTAACACAACATGTTCGATTTGATTTCTCGTTGTTCGATCGGGAGAAATCCAAGTGACCCTGTATATATCGAGATGCTTGAATCTGGTGCTGATAACTACCATGTTTTTTGCTGCCGCGAAGTCAATCAACCTCATGCCGTTGTCTGGCTATATTTATATTTTCCGATGGTAGGGCCAATGATATGTTCCCTTCCGATTTTTGCATTAAAATCTCCTAGCAGAATTTTAATGTCATGGCCAGGGCAACGATCATATGATATTTCTATGCGCTCGTAAAATATGTCTTTGGTCTGTTCATCTTTATTTTCGGTCGGAGCATGGGCGCAAATGAGACTGATGTAGAAGAACTTCGCTTTTATACGGATTATAGTAATTCGCTCATCTACTGGATTGAATCTGGAGACGAGATCTTTTATTCTCCTATTAACCATAAATCCGCAGCCAAATGCATGTCTCGTTTCTCTACGCCTTATAGGCCTTTGGAAAAGAATATTATTTTAAAAATCCGCGCTTTACGGGCCTTTGGAAGAAATATTATTTTAAATATCCACACCTTGTAGGCCCCCTTTTTATGCTTTGTTTTACTACGCTTCTGCTGCCCAATACAAAATTTTCCCCCATTATCATTTTTCGTTGATGTTTTTGTTAACGGATAGGGGGAAAATTATGTTACGGAATGTTCGATTTTTATATTCCGTTTCGTTGTTTTGCATTTCCGCACATCACAACATGGCACCAAAGACATTAACATGAAATCCAATCCCCACCCCTTTCCATCATTCTATAAAATGGTCCCATTGAAGGGGTTTTCAGGGGAAGATTCAAATTCGTATCGTAAACGCACACCTTGTTGCCACAAGTCAAAGTGCGACACTATAACAACAGCTTGGAAAAACAAACAACTAAATCTGACTGAATTGAGTCTATAAAAGACCTGACGTCAGACGGACAACATTTTAGTTGCAACGGGAAATCGTAGGATTGAGTTGAGTGAAGAAGACGTCGTGTTTGCGATCAAACGGAAAAAGGGTCTTTCGAAATAGGAAGAATAAGAAAATAAAGTGTTGAAAGGCGTTCATAAAGAAAAACAATTATGCTCCATTAGCGGAATCATGACAGCTACACAAATGAAAATCAAATAAAAGTTAACAGCTTGGGAAAGAAACGTTTAAATAACATAAATTGCTTTGCAACAACAATAACAACAAGAATGTGCAACTATTATAATCTAAACTCAAAAAAAAACAACAAAAATATATTCCAAAGGAGCCTCCTCTAGCCAGGAGTAGCAAACAAAACAAGCAATCCAACCAACCAGTCCAAGGATAAACTCTTCATTGAAACGGAAGGAAGTGTTAAAAGTTAAAAAGGCGTTTCCTGTTCAAAACTTATTTCCCGTGGTGCACTTTCTGTTCGAAATCACTGGCGTTTAGTTGGGCCTACGGTTCTACACAATAACCACAATTTGAGGTTATATTAAAACGCAAGGCAATAATAGTTTCTGACACACAAATAATTGAGATTGTCTAAGAACTTTAGCTGTAGCTCCCCAACTCCCTCTCTTAGGGCCCTCCTTGGCTCACATTTCGTGTGTGTCGGTGATTTTGCAAACATGAAATCCGAACCATTGGCCTCGGATATTTTCAGTCAATTGTATACATCGCGTCATTCGTCAAAGAACGTTCAACGTGGCGTGAACTTAACAACGGATTTGTCGAATCCAACGAATTTCGATTTGTGGCAATTTATCTTTAAATAATCCACGCCTCTTATAGTCCTTGAAAAATGATCTTTAAATAATCCACGCCTCTTATAGTCCTTGAAAAATGATCTTTAAATAATCCACGCCTCTTATAGTCCTTGAAAAATTATCTTTAAATAATCCACGCCTCTTATAGTCCTTGAAAAATTATCTTTAAATAATCCACTCCTCTTATAGTCCTTGAAAAATGATCTTTAAATAATCCACGCCTCTTATAGTCCTTGAAAAATTATCTTTAAATAATCCACGCCTCTTATAGTCCTTGAAAAATTATCTTTAAATAATCCACGCCTCTTATAGTCCTTGAAAAATGATCTTTAAATAATCCACGCCTCTTATAGTCCTTGAAAAATTATCTTTAAATAATCCACGCCTCTTATAGTCCTTGAAAAATTATCTTTAAATAATCCACGCCTCTTATAGTCCTTGAAAAATTATCTTTAAATAATCCACGCCTCTTATAGTCCTTGAAAAATGATCTTTAAATAATCCACGCCTCTTATAGTCCTTGAAAAATGATCTTTAAATAATCCACGCCTCTTATAGTCCTTGAAAAATGATCTTTAAATAATCCACGCCTCTTATAGTCCTTGAAAAATGATCTTTAAATAATCCACGCCTCTTATAGTCCTTGAAAAATGATCTTTAAATAATACACGCATCTTATAGTCCTTGAAAAATTATCTTATAGTCTTTGAAAATTTATCTTTAAATTGTATTTGTCCCTGAAAAAAATATTCTTTAATAAATCCATGCCTTTTGTTCTCCTTGAACAAATATTTATTTAAAAAAAGGACAAAAAATTCCTTAACCTAAATTAAGTTCAAATTTACTCCGAACATATTGTTTTTTTCTTTTTTGCCAAATTAATGAAGAATTATTGTCTCAATTTAATTCCAATCAATCTATAAAATATTGCTGTGTATACAATATAAACAAAATAATAAATGCCAGGATACCCGGTTAAATTTCTTCACCGACTACCCACAGGGTTAGACAACATGTCGAATAAACATCTCCAACATTCGCATTCCAACCACAAACTACTACCTCATGGCTAGACCCAATCAGATTGGCTCCTGTTACGTCCTTGTTAAAACAGCTGTTGTTTGGTTACGAACACGAGGTTTATAAATTAGAGTTCGGATAGCAACCAGATTTCTTGGAATTGTTGTTAAAACCCCCGACATTGTAGCATGTGAGTAACCACACATACACATGCACGCACACACACGAACCATATTATCGATAAGGAATCCACTACGCAGTACACACACACTCTCACTAGCATAGTAAAATAGAAAAACAATCAAATGCAATAATTTGTCTACGTTCTTCGGTGGTTCATAATTTGCGGGAAAACAAATGTCGGATACCGTCTTTGGCCAGCACAGAAAAAACGTGAGTTGTTTAAAATGCCATTCGAGTCCAGACAATTTCCATTCACCGTAGACATGTCCAAAAACAATCTGTATTATTTTGTGGTCTGCTAATAATTTTCAAGGGAAAACGTCTATTAATTTAGTTTGTGGTGGTGGTCATATTCAATTTGGAAATAGAAATTTATGGTTTTAAAGAGGGGAAATGAAAACAAAATATTCTTTAATAAATCCACGCCTTGTTGGCTACTTGAAAAAATATTCTTTAATAAATCCACGCCTTGTTGGCTACTTGAAAAAATATTCTTTAATAAATCCACGCCTTGTTGGCTACTTGAAAAAATATTCTTTAATAAATCCACGCCTTGTTGGCTACTTGAAAAAATATTCTTTAATAAATCCACGCCTTGCCTTGTTGGCTACTTGAAAAAATATTCTTTAATAAATCCACGCCTTGTTGGCTACTTGAAAAAATATTCTTTAATAAATCCACGCCTTGTTGGCTACTTGAAAAAATATTCTTTAAAAAATCCACGCCTTGTTGGCTACTTGAAAAAATATTCTTTAATAAATCCACGCCTTGTTGGCTACTTGAAAAAATATTCTTTAATAAATACACGCCTTGTTGGCTACTTGCAAAAATATTCTTTAATAAATACACGCCTTGGTTGGTCCTTGAAAAAATATTCTTTAATAAATACACGCCTTGTTGGCTACTTGAAAAAATATTCTTTAATAAATACACGCCTTGTTGGCTACTTGAAAAAATATTCTTTAATAAATCCACGCCTTGTTGGCTACTTGAAAAAATATTCTTTAATAAATCCACGCCTTTTTGGCTACTTGCAAAAATATTCTTTAATAAATCCACGCCTTGTTGGCTACTTGAAAAAATATTCTTTAATAAATCCACGCCTTGTTGGCTATTTGAAAAAATATTCTCCACGCCTTGTTGGCTAAAAAAATATTCTTTAATAAATCCACGCCTTGTTGGCTACTTGAAAAAATATTCTTTAAGAAAATTCTGAGACAAAATTTTGCACAGAGTAGTGAATTAGGTCCAGATTAATGTCTGCGAATTTTTGGTTAAATCGGTTCTGATTTAGATATAGCTCCCATATATATTTTCGTCCGATTTTTTGCGAATGATACACCAAACTCCCAATATTTGTCCGATTGGGACAAAATTTTGCACAGAGTACTGAATTGGGTCCAGAGTTATGTATGCGAAATTTTGTTAAAATCGGTTCAGATCTAGATATAGCCCCATATATAGTTTATTCCGATTTTTTGGGGATGATACACCAAACCCCCAATATTTGTCCGATTGAGCAAAATTTTGCATAGCGAATGAAATTGAGGAAAAAATCATGTCTGATAAAATTTGTGGAAATCGGTTCAGATATTGGTATATGTCTATATACATTTTCGTTTGATTTTATGTAAATGGTGCACCGAAGGGCCTATGTTTCTTCGATTTACACGAAATTTGGCAGAGGGTATTAAATTGAATATAGAGTGATAAAAAAACAAATGTTGTATGCAACTGTTGCTCCATAAGGCCCATGTGTTTATATATAGCCCCCATAAATAACCTTATTCGATTTCATACAAGTGGTACACCAAAGAATCCAAGTTTGCCCGTTCGACATGCAAATTTTCATTGATTTCAAAATGGCATGTGTATGGGATTTTTATACCCTAAACAACTATGTTGTCAGGGTATTATAGCTTTGTGCAGCCCCAAAAATTTGTAACGCCGCGAAATATTGGGCCAAGACACACCTTCAAGTATACCGATCGTCATATCTCGACTAGCTGAATCGATCGAGACATGTGTGTCCGTCCGTCCATTATAATTTGCAAACACAATACGGCCACAGTTATGGACAAATGGTCACGAAATTTGCATGCAGGATGGATTCTGACCGATGAAGGCACCTATTGTTTTTGGTAAAGGTCCTTTAATATTTAGGGGATGAAATGGACCAAATACTTAATTTTTGCCGGTTTTTCTGGTAGCTCCAGAGACCGCAATTATGGCCCAAATATCGCGATTTTTTACATGGGGAAGAGGATCGGACCAAAGAATAAACATGCCTGTTTTGATAAAGATCGGTCAGTATTTAGCCGGTCAAAAGAACCCTGACTTTTGTGTGAAAAATTACACTATTTGTATTCTTTAGCGTATATATTTACGTGTGGAAGACATAGACCCGAGAAGTTGATGATATGTACACGACGAATGGTTGACCTTTAAATTGACATCAATTATATTGTCGTATGTACTCGGATGTGGGAGTTACACTCAAATGCTTACGTATTCATACATTATTTAGTAACCCATTACCACATTAGAGAGCGGAAATATAGCGCTGATCGCTTTAAAATTTTCCATTAGGATCAAGGTATGGCCAAGGACAACGCCTATAATTTTCGGTCATGATCATATAATAATTTTGGGATGAAGTGGACCGAAAACTTAATTTTTTGTGTGTGTGTGTTTTTTCGAGTCGATCTATAGACCACAATTATAAGCCAAATATCACAACACAACCCACGGTGAAGGGAATCTGGACAAGTAATTAGAAGGGCTGTATTGAATATTAGTAGTATTTGTTTACCTCTTGTCGGTCAAGAGGGTGCAAATATCGCGAAATATTGCCCAAGTTCAGAATGTATTACCACAGAAAGTTAGATTTTTGTGTATGTTGTGTTGGGTATCATATGGTCGGCCCCGTCCGAAGCAGTAGCTTCGCTCACTGGTTTCAATTGGTTCAAATATCTATCTAGATCTATTCGCCCGATTGCATCTCAATGGTCCTCCAAAGATTCTATGTCTGTTCTATCTGCAGGATATTGTAGATATTAACATCTCTTGTATGTTCCCACAGTGGAGTGGGGTATCATATAGTCGGCCACGTCCGACTTTTGAACTTTCCTTACTGGTTTTTAATATATTTCAGTACATAACCACTTTTACCACTTTCACTTTCCTAATTAAAAATCTTATCTATGTATTCTATTATTCTGTTGCATCTCCTTGAATTTTACAACATCTATTCACTTCTACCCTAAATATGATTCTACAACTTGCTTGCCAGGGCATTAAGTCTTTAAGCTTATCTGCCACAAAAAATGTCATTGTTACCTTCCATCCTTACCCAAAACAAAATTTTCCTTTCCTTGTGTTGCGGTAACTTTTCTTTAAAAGTTAAGCTCAAACATCTCACTTTGGTTTTGCTGCTTATCCTCGAGTAATCTGATAATCATCTTAGCAATGTTTTGTAAATGTTAAATTTCATTAATGACATTTATCATAGCCTTGTGTCCATTTGCCATTACCTGCATTCGTGTCATTGACGATGCAGCAGCAGCAGCAACAGTCCAAAAACTATGCTTACCTCGACAGACAATGGCAAGGAATTTCAAAGAATGTTCCGAGCTGCTGGAATACTTGAGTCAGTGTTGGTGTTGTAGCTGCCGATGCTGTTACTGCCGTAGGGGCAATTCTTCACAGAAACAATGCCAAACACACATAAAAGTTACGAACCAAAAGAATCTCTTGAAAGCGATTGGGTGAGTGAGCAAGAGGGGGAGAGGAAATCAAAAACCCACACACTGCAGCAGCAGCAGTGGAAACTAGCAACCTTGAGTTCAGCTCCGAGTTGCAAACAACACAACAAAATAAGTTGAGAGGCCAACATGGACGAACAACAAAGAAGAAATGTCTTTGACACTGACGTTGGCTGGCTGGCTGGTTATTTGGTTAGATGGTCAGATGCACAATTTAGTGCGATATATCATCCATCCAGGGACATTTGCTGCAAGCTGTCGGTATGTTCTTAGAATTTCATTCAAATATGCTGTTTTACACACACACACACACACCAACACATACGTGCGTACAGGGACACCCAAACCTAAACCCACACAAGTAAGCTGGTTATACCGCATGTAAAGAGGATACTTTATTACGGCAACATGTATCATCATGAAGAAAAGAAACACTTAATTGCACACGTCTGTTTGTCCGTCCGTCCGTCTGAGTACATGTTGTTATGCGTATGGAACACCAACAGCCAGCTATCAGCTATGTATGAATGTGACACAAACAACCTGTGCCATCTTTTACCACTATAAACACCTAACATACTCACACGCACACACACACACACACATACTGCCTCAAGAACATGTTTGGTAAGACTGTTACACAAAGAACGACAGAGAGTGGCAGCCTAAATGCATTAGTTTCCCTGGGCGGGTAAGAAGATACCAAGGACACTGCATTGCTTGGTGTGTGTGTGTGGAACAACATATTTGGCTGTGTATTAGTGTACTGGCTTTCATCAAAGAATGTCTTTGATAAACAACATTGACTTAAAAAACTGGGGAACAGTGAAAACCAAAAATGGAATTTTTATAAAAACTAAGATTTTTTTAAAAAATATTTTTCAAGGACCAAAACGAGGTCTGGATTTATTAAAGACTGTTTTTTCAGAGACCATAAGAGGCGTGGATATATTAAACAATATTTTTTCAGGGACCAAAAGAGGTGTGGATTTTTTAAAGAATATTTTTTCAGGGACCAAAAGATGTGTGAATTTTTTAAAGCATATGTTTATATATATATATATATATATATATATAATTAAAGACTATTTTTTCAATGACCATACCAAGAGGCATGGATTTATTAAAGAATATTTTTTTCAAGGACCATCCCAAGAGGCGTGGATTTATTAAAGAATATTTTTTCAAGGACCATCCAAGAGGGTTGGTTCTAGACCCACCTTTAAATATACCGATCGTTATATCTCGAATAGCTGAGTCGATCTATACATGTGAGTCCGTTCGTCTGTCCATTATAATTTGTAAACACGATATTTGTAAACCAATCTTCACGTAAAGATCGGTTAATATTTAGGGGATGAAATGGACAAAAAACTAAATTTTTGTCTGTCGCTCTAGAGGCCGCAATTGTGGCCCAAACACCACAAATTTCTACATGAAGAGGGGATTGGGCCAAAGAATAAGCATTTCTGTTTTGATTAAGATCGGTCAATATTTAATGGGTCAAATGGACCCTAACGTTTGTGTGAAAAATGACAAAATGTGTATTCTATAGCGTACATAATTACTGCTGTATGATATATAGACCTCGGATTTTGCATATTTGCATATTTTTTAATAATGAAGATATCGAAATTCTGATTGGACACAAATTCGTTTCAAAGGATTTAGAATTATTTGAAGGGTTCATATTTTTTAATTTTTTGCATATTTTGCATATATTTTGCATATTTTTGCATATTTTGCATATTTTGCATATTTTGCATATTTTTGCATATTTTGCATATTTTGCATATTTTTGCATATGTTTCCATATATTTTGCATATTTTTGCATATGTTTGCATATTTTGCATATATTTTGCATATATTTTGCATATTTTTGCATATTTTGCATATTTTTGCATATTTTGCATATGTTTGCATATGTTTGCATATTTTTGCATATGTTTGCATATTTTGCATATTTTTGCATATTTTGCATATGTTTGCATATGTTTGCATATTTTTGCATTTTTTGCATATGTTTGCATAATTTGGATATTTTTGCAAATTTTGCATATATTTTGCATATTTTTGCATATTTTGCGTATGTTTGCATATTTTTGCATATTTTGCATATATTTTCCATATATTTTGCATATTTTTGCATATTTTGCATATTTTTGCATATTTTTGCATATTTTGCACATTTTTGCATATTTTGCATATTTTGCATATTTTGCATATTTTTCATATTTTTCATATTTTTCATATTTTTGCATATTTTGCATATCGACAATGCATATTTTGTATATTTTTTGCATATATTTATCGCATATCGACCTAGCATACCGTGCATATTTTTTGCATATTTTGCATATTTTTTGCATATTTTGCATATTTTTTGCATATTTTGCATATTTTTTGCATATATTTTGCATATTTTTTGCATATCTTTTGCATATTTTTGATATGACCCCAAATATCGATCAATTAAAGCATGAAACGCCTAAATACAAAATTTGAGTCCAATCGGATAAAGCATAAAAAATATAGAGCCGATAGTAGTATATCCAAGAGGAGTGGTTGACCTTTAAATTGATACCAATTATATTGTCGTATGTACTCGGATGTGGGAGTTACATTTAAATATTTAGAGGTGCTTACGTACTCAGATATTATTTAGTAACACACTACCACACTAGAGGCGGAAATACAACGCGGATCGCTTTGAAATTTTTCATGAGGGTCCAGGAATGTTCAAAGATATGGCATATAATTTTCCGTGATGATCAGATAATAATATTGGGATGAGGTGGTCCGAGAACTTAATTTGTTGTGTTTTTTTTCTAGTCAATATATAGGCCACAATTGAAAGTAGAACATCATAACACAACCCACGGTGAAGGGAATCTGGACAAGTAATTAGAAGGGAATTACTGAATATTAGTAATATTTGTTGACCTCTAGTCGGTCAAGAGGGTGCAAATTTAGCGAAAGTTAGATTTTCGTGGAACTTGTGAAGGGTATCATATGGTCGGCCCCGTCCAACTATACTGCTCCGCTCACTTGTTAAAGAATATTTTTCAGGGACCATAAGAGGCGTGGATTGTTTAAAGAATATTTTTTCAGGAGCCATAAAAGGCGTGGATTTATTACAGAATATTTTTTCAGGGACAAGAAGAGGCGTGGATTTATTAAAGAATATTTTTTTCAGGGACCATAAGAGGCGTGGAGTTTTTAAAGAATATTTTTTCAGGAGCCATAAGAGGCGTGGATTGTGGAATATTTTTCCATGGACCGTAAGAAAATATTAAGCTCACCACTGTATTGTTTCACACTGTACCATTAACCGGAATGTTGCAGTGCATCATTGCAGCTTTCCCTTGTTGTTCGCAATTGCTGGTGCTTTACTATGTCTGCTGTTGTTGAGTATTTGATATATTTGCCGCTTGACTGCAATACCCACAAAATTTAATAAATGATGTTGACCAAAACAAAAAAAAAAAAACAGTAAGGAAAGTAGTAAAGTCGGACGCGGCCGACTATATGATACCCTTCACAACTATGAGTATATTAAACAGGGTTAATAACATGAAATTGGATGAAATAAAATATGTGATATTTATCTAAATGTGAATCTACCTAGATCTATCCATAAACATGTCATTCGTTGGTTACAATGGGACAAAAGTACGTAAATCGACTTCAAAAAATATCAATAGGTCATCTGTTGGGCTATGTCTGTACTTTTAGAAAACGCAACTACGTAATTCTATGCTCAATTTTGTACGTTGTGCAAAATTTGATGCCAATCTGACTAACGTGAGGAATTTGATGCCCAATTTACTTAAAATCGGGTGAAAATATATATGGAAGCTATATCCAAATATGAACCGATTTTAACGAAACTAATCACAGGTTAGGTTACACTAATTTCAGTAAGTTTTGTTCCTATCAGCCATATATTGGTCCCTTGGTGCGTCAATTTCTTGAAATCAATCTATAATATATGGAAGCTCTATCTAAATGTCAACCGATTTTCACAAAAACTTGGCACACATCATTCTGTACTAAATTCAGTACGCCAAATTTCGTGCAAATCGAAAGATATATAGGGACTTTGGGGCACCATTTACATAAAATCGGACGAAACTATATATGGGAGCTATATCTAAATCGGGGCCGATTTTCTCGTAACTTGGCAGACATCACTCTAGGCTTAATTCAGTACGCTATGCAGAATTTCGTGGACAGACATACGGACGGACGGACGGACATGCATAAATCGACTTAAAAAGTGATTCTATGCATATTCTCAAAAGGAACCATGGGTCTATCTCGTTTCCTTTTGCCTGTTACAAACATATGCACAAAGACATAATACCCTGTACCACAGTGTGGTGAAGGGTATAAAAAAACAAGGAGTAGACAAAAGGACACAAAGTGGTAGCTCTTTTTTCAGCAACAAGCTGGTAGCCAGCTCAGTGTTGGCAATTCATATAGTTTTTTGGCAAGCATTTTGAATTTATTGTTGTCGTTGATTTCGTGAATTTTTTCTTTTCTTCGTATCCTTTACTATGGATGCAGCATAACAATGGTGCAACATTTATTTCCTGATGAATTTTAAAATATTTCCATTGTTCGATTTGGAATATATTTTTTTTGTTATATCTGAAAGAGGATCTTTGTTGCGATACACAATGGCTGGCATTTCAATGTCAAGTGGTGTTACAATAGTAACCTTGATTTTTTTTTATGCAGTAGATAAGAGAAAAATAGATCTCACATATAATTTTGTTCCATGTCATAAAAATTAAAATGATATTTTCCGTTGATTGCCGAAAAAAAATTGTATATGTGATTTGCGGTTTCCCTTCTTCTAGAATCTTCCTAAAAATATTCAACCTTTTACCCTAGACTGAACCCGGAGATGCTGACCGTACTCATTCTGGTGCCAAATGACCCTCTTCCCCAACAAAGTGGATAAATTGTTTGAACATAAATAATATGCAAACACCATAAAGACAATGTCTGAACTAGGACTGTCAGATCCCAGGGTTTCCCCCTGAGATGCCTTCGGTACAAAAAATTAAAAAACACTCCATTCAAATTCCATTACATATCAAATAGATGTCAAGTTTGTTATTTCGTTGATGACCTCTACAACTAACTTTATTTACAACAATTTTTGTTTATAAAATGTTATTTTATTACAGCAATAAAACACCATTGATCGAAAATTTACTCAAACATCAATCAATTTTAAATTACAAAAACAAAAAAAAAAAAAAAAAAAAAAACAACAACATTGTAAACAATTCAAACTAGTCAAGCTCCTCGGGGGCCAGTTTTATATTTTGCTAAACAACTCAAAGTTACAGGATGTTAAATACAATGGATGCTCCTGTTAGCAAAACAGGTAGCTCACGACCAAAAACAACAGCAGCAACAATTACACTAACACATCAAAGTATTCATTTCATACAATAAAGTACAACAAAAAGAAAGTTTATTTTATTTGTTTAAACTTTTTTGTATTTTTGAGAATTTAATTTCTCGAAAGGGAGCAATTTGAAAGTTTTTTTTATTTTTTGAGTTTGATATTGGATATTTTTTTTAAATCAATTTTCATAAAAAAACAAAATTTGTAGAAACATTTTCAATATGGGCAATATTTCGATATATTTGCACCGAATATTTCACGATATTTGCAACCTCTTGATGTCAACAAATATTACTAATTAATATTTAGTACTGCCCTTCTCATTACTTCTCCAGATTCCCTTCACCGTGGTTTGTTTTGTGATGTTCGGCTTTTAATTGTAGCCTATAAATCGACTCGAAAAAAACACAAAAAATTATGCTTTCGGTCCTAATTATTCCAAAGTTTTTATCTGCTCATCACCGAAAATTATAAACGTGGTCCTTGACAATAACTGGAACCTCATGGAACATTTCAAAGCGAGCAACGCTATATTTCCGCCCTCAAGTGTGGTAATGGGTTAATAAATAATATTTGAATACGTAAGCACCTATAATTATTTAAGTGTTACTTCCACATCCGAGCACATACAACAATATAATTGGTCAACCACTCCTCTTGGATATAATATAAACTTCTTCATTGGCCAGAACCCATCCTACATGCAAAATTTCGTGAAGATTGGTTCATAACTGTGGCCTGTATCGTGTTTACAAATTATAATGGACAGACGGACGGACGGACACACATGTCTAGATCGACTCAGCTAATCGAGATATGACGATCGGTTTACTTAAAGGTGGGTCTAGGACCAATATTTCGCGGCGTTACAAACTTTTGGGGCTGCACAAAGTTATAATACCCAGACAACATAGTTGTGTAGGGTATAAACATAAAAAATACTGCGAGCCGTGCTGTATAGTCGAACAGGCCGACCATATGTTACCCTATACAACTACCAATGAAATCTAACTAAGACGTGGATTTTAAAAAATATTTTGGAGGTCTCAACAAAGGCGTGGATTTTTTATACCCTACACAATTATGTTGTAACGCCGCGAAATATTGGTCCTAGACCCACCTTAAGGTATACCGATCGTCATATCTCGATCTAGACATGTCCGTCTCTCCATTATAATTTGTAACCATAGTTATGGATATTTTGCATATAGGATTGGTTCTGCCCAATGAAGACCCCTATTGTTTTTTGTAAAGATCGGTTAATATTTAGGGGATGAAAAGGGCCAAATACTTAATTTTTGTCGGTTTTTGTGTTCGCTCCAGAGGCCGCAAATATGGCCCAAACATCGCGAATTTGTATATGAAGAAGGGGATCGGGCCAAAGAATAAGCATGCCTTTTTTGATAAAGATCGGCAAACATTTAGCGCGTCAACTTTGTATTCTGTAGCGTATATATTTACCCCTGAAGGACATAGACCCGAGAAGTGGATAGTATATCCAAGAGGAGTGGTTGGCCTTTAAATTGATACTAATTATATTGTCATATAAACTCGGATGTTGGAGATACATTTAACTATTTATAGTTGATTACGTATTCAGATATTCTTTAGTCAATCATTACCAACACTGGAGGGCGGAAATATATCGCTGATCGCTTCGAAGTGTACCATAAGGTTCAAGTTATGGTCAAGGACAACTCCTATAATTTTCTGTGATGATCATCTAATAATTTTGCGATGAAGTGTGTTTTCACGAGTCTATCTATAGGCCACAATAATAAGCCCAACATCACAACACAATCCACGGTGAAGGGAATGTGGACAAGTAATTAGAAGGACTGTACTGAATATTTGTAATATTCGGAAAATTTGTCAGTGAAAGGAAGAGGTGCTGTTGTCTCTAATCGGGTAAGAGGGTGCAACTATCACACAATAATGTCCAGGCTCAGAATTAAAAGCCGCAGAAAATTAGAATTCTGTGGTAGATGTGTAGGGTATCGTATGATCGGCCCTGTCCGACTATACTGCTCCGCTCACTGATTAAAGTATATTTTTATACCCTTCACCACACTGTTGTACAGGGTATTATGTATTTGTGCACATGTTTGTAACAGGCAAAAGGAAACGAGATAGACACATGATTCCTTTTGAGGATATGCATAGAATCACTTTCTAAGTCGATTTATGCATGTCCGTCCGTCTGTTGATGTTAAATTTTAAACAATGTACAGGTCGCATTTATGATCCGATTTGGATGAAATTTGGTACAGCTCATTTATTTGGCCCAAGGACGAACCCTATTGAAATTTGAAAAAATCAGTTCAGATCTAGATATAGCTCCCATATATATTTTCGTCGGTTTTAAGGTTAATGGTGCACCTAAGTCCTTATAAACATTCCGATATGCACAAAATTTGGCACAGCGTACTGACGTCAACCTAGACTGATGTGTGCAAAATTTCGTAAAAATCGGTTCAGATTAAGATATAGCTCCCAGATATAGCTCCCCACAAAAGTCCCTATGTATTGCACGAAATTTGGCATAGTGTAATGAATCATGTCTAGAAAGATGTGTGTTAAATTTCGTGAAAATCGGTTCAGATTTAGATATAGCTCTCATATATATTTTCGTCCGATTTAAGGTAAATGGTGTACCAAAGTCCCTATATATCTTTCGATTTGCATGATATTTGGCACAGCGCAATAAATTCAGCCTAGACTGATGTGTGCAAAGTTTCCTGAAAATCGGTCCATATTTAGATATAGCTCCCATATATATTTTCGTCCGATTTAATGTAAATGATGTACCAAAGTGTTTATGGGCAATATTGCCAATTTTTTAATATTCCATTTTCAAAAAATCAGCTTTATTGTTTTTGTGGCACATCAATGATTTTTGGTACACATATAGAGAAAAATTTTTTGACTCCGAAACCGTTCGCCATCAAATTTTTGGTTGATGCGCGCAAAAGTTATCGAGGTTTTAATTTTGGGCATAAGAAAAAAATCTTAAAATTACGCCGTTTATTATATTGACCAAAAACGTTGATATATATCTACCTCCGTAAAATAAGAATATGAATATATTATAATAATCGCGATAAAGTTGCACATCTTCGCGAAATATAAGAAAAATAAACAAAAATTGCAGATTACATCAATATTTTCATTATATTAATAACATACACACACCTAAAAATTTATTTTAAAATATCTACATAATCTAAACACCATGGTGAATCAAATGATATCAAAATCACACAAGTCCGTGTAGCGGTTTGTAAATCACAGCGACAACAAAACAAGATATTGAGGAAAAATATTTGTTTTTGGATCGAAAAAATAATGTCATCATATTTATGTTTTTAATTGTATACAAGAAATTTCAGAAAAAAATGTTGGGCCTATTCTGCTATTTTACCCGAATTTCGCCGAAATATTGACATATATAATAATCACTTTTTGTGTATAAGTATACGCCTTGCAGATTATATCAAGACCGTTCCGATAAATCTTAGAATTCTCTAACTAGGTATAAATCTTAAAATAAAATAATATTATGAAATATACATTTTAAATTGCGTGTAAATCGCGTATTTCTCAAAATCATTTGATGCGCATGCGGTTTCCAGGAAGTACTGAAGTTTATCTTCCAATCCATATGTGCCACACGTTACATTGAAGTACCCAAAAAATCGTAAAACGCGAATAATTTCCGAAAACTCCATATGCCATTAACGCGCATCCGATTTCGGTGTGCACCCTAAAAAAATACATCGATCTATACCATTTCAATGTGGTCCATTAAGAACCATGGATGTGCCAGCTCACACAATTTTTGAGATAAATTGGGTATATCTCCCTATCGGCTGAAGTTTTTAAAGTTCTCTTTTCGAAAAAGATCAAAATCCGTATGAGGTCATTTATTGAAGCGGAAATGATACACAGAAAACGCAAATAAATCCGCGATATTTTCAAAAACATTTTTTGCCAAATTTCGTGTTTTTGGAAGGCCAGTTCCCGCCGTTCTAGTGGATGGATTTTCACGAAGAAGATTTTATATCATCCGAAACGTAAAAAACCTTATTGATCGCGGGTACCCATATCATTCAGTTGACAGATCTAAAAATTTGGCCCGAAAAATAGGTTTTTTAGAAAATTGATCGCACAAAATTCGAACCTTCGGATGAGTATTACTCTGAAGCTGTGCATACTACATACACAAAATACATATCAAATTACGGTGATTCGCGACTACAATAATCTTATAATCGATTTTTATAAATTCCTGTTTGCGTATTAAAGCTAGAAGTAAAATTAAAAAAAAAAACACTCAAAATCGAGCTTCAAAATGTCAGCATCATTTAAAGGTAGATGCAGTTAAAATTTTGAAAAATGATACATAAGGGGTGTAGTCCCCATTTTGTTGGCTTCTAGTATTATTTTGACTCGAAGCCCGTGCAATGAGTGGCTTAGTCACAAATCGATAGAGAACATAAAAAAACTGGTTCGCCTCAACCTGTTTTTACACATTTTTTTACATTAAAGTAGACACAGCTTCCACCAAAATTAAGTTTGGAGATCAATATCATGAACAGTTTGCAACGACAGATCAATTAACCCAAAACTATTCACTTTGTTTCATATACTTAAGTAGTTCCCGAGTTATAAAGGGGTGAACCTCCGCTTCAGCTATGTTAAAAAATTGGCAATATTGCCCTTATATATCCTTGGATTTGCACGAAATTTGGCAAATTTGGCGTACTGAATTACGTCTAGAATGATGTATGTTAAGATTCCTGAAATCCGATTCAGATTTACATATAGCTCCTATATATTTTTTCTTCCGATTTTATGTAAATTGTCCACTAAAGACCCAAAATTTGTCCGAATGCCACAAAATTTTGTGCAATGAACTGTAGTTACATAAATTAATCTCTGTTAAATCGGTTCAGATTTTGATATAACTTCTACATATATATTTTCGTCCGATTTCACACAAAATTGACACAAATTTTGCACAACGTCGACGTCTGTTAGGATTCATCTGTTGAATGTACACAAAGTGGTGAAGGGTATTATATAGTCGGCCCCGTCCGACTTTACTACTTTCCTTACTAGTTTTTCAAGGGTTACCCAAGGCGTGGATTCTTTAAAGAATATTTTTTCAAGGGTTACCCAAGGCGTGGATTCTTTAAAGAATATTTTTTCAAGGGTTACCCAAGGCGTGGATTCTTTAAAGAATATTTTTTCAAGGGTTACCCAAGGCGAGGATTCTTTAAAGAATATTTTTTCAAGGGTTACCCAGAGTATTATTTTATAATTTATTTTAAATTGCAATCTATATAATTGTTCTCATCGTTTCTTTTATGCTTTCCCTGTTTTATTTATTTTCCCATTTTTTTTATGTCTCACATTATCACCGACTCTTGAACCAATAATCCGATTATTTTATTTGTAAATTAACATTAGACAATAGAAGATTAATTGTAATCCAAATAATCTTAAAAAGGGGTATCGCTTAATACATGAGTAAATATCAACAGCAACAAATACACAGGCACACACGCACACTCACTCACTCATACGTCCACACATATGAATTGCAGCAGCTGTAATTGTTGTCATCATGCGTTGTAATCATCAGCATCGATGTTTTCTTTGTCATCAACAAGCAGGGTGTTGTTGTTGTTGCTATTGTTGTAATCCTTGTGCAAACCACAAACACATACTCGCACACAAATCGCATAAACGCTAACAAATGCAAAGATTAGCAAAGGACAACAACATATCAATAGACATGTTAATCGTAATGAAAAATAATCAACGGGTTCGGTGGTAGTGAAAGTGGAGGAACGACGATATGGATTGTATCGCCTAAGCATAAGAGATTAATAAAGAATGTCTTACAGTACATTAATAGGGCTAATACTAACAGAAATTATTAAATTACAAATGTGTATATGGGATTTATTGAAACCCTATGTGAATGATACATGAGAGAGATATCAATATCCAATGAAACCAACTGAATGTAATTCCATGCGTCAAAGTCCGTTTTAACTTGTCCCTGACCCAATTTTTATAATACCGATCGCCATATCTCCACTAGCCGAGTCGATCTAGATATGTGTGTCCCTCCGTCTGTTCATTATAATTTCTAAACACGGTACAGGTCAGAGTTATTGACCTGAAGATATGTAGCGCTGATGGCTAGGAAATTTTAAATTTAGTTCCGGTTATGATCAAGGACGAAACTTATAATTTTCTGTAAAAAATTAATAAAATTAAGAGAATGAAATGCACCGAAAACTTAATAGGTCGCTCTATAGACCACAATTTTAAGCCGAACATCACAACACAGGGAGAAGGGAATCTGGTCAACTAATTATTTAGCTAATAATCGGTCAATATTCAAGACCTTTCAATGACCTCTATTCGGTCAAATATAGCATTCCCATTCCCATGCTCGGAATAGAGATCCGCAGGTAGTAGTGTAGAATTATCATATGGTCGACCTTACTGCTCCGCCCACTTGTTTGGTATTTTGGACAGATCGTAATATTCTCAGTTTCAAAAAAAAATCGATTTTTATACACTTCACTACACTGTGGTACACATAATATTTGGTTACCTTCGACTCACTTTCTGAGTTGGTTTATGCATGTCCGTCCATCTGCTTATCCATGTTAAATTGTAAACAAAGTACAGATCGCATTTATTATCCGAATGCGATGAATTTAGGCACAGCCCACTTATTTGCCCTAAGGACGAAAGATCTAAGATTAACCAGTAAGGAAAGAAGTAAAGTCGGACGGAGCCGACTATATGATACCCTTCACCACATTGGGTATATTCTACATATTTCGTGTCAACATTAGTTTATGGTAAGAACATTTACTACCTGATGAATTCTCATCCCAAATTACAGTAATCATGATTTAAAAATGTAAACTACTGAATGTTTTAAAATACCGCTGTACCGAAACTTGGGTCGATGTAACCCAGCCACCCTTTTGACGTTGCCCTATATTTTAGAAAACTCTTGCACGATAAATCGGTACCTCCCAATACGTTGAAGCTTTTGAGCAGGTTTTGAAACATAATCATTTGTAATTTGATATTTTACGATCTCACTCGGTCCATTTTTAGGGACCAATGCATCTAAAAATATAAATACTTCGGGGAGTTTGAGCAAATGTCCACCAAATTGACTTAATTTGGTACTTTCAATTCTCGTTCAATTAAAAATTTCCCTGCATAAAATTATTATACCCTACACAACTATGTTGTCAGGGTATTATAGCTTTGTGCAGCCCCAAGAGTTTGTAACGCCGCGAAATATTGGTCCTAGACCCACCTTTAAGTATACCGATCGTCATATCTCCACTAGCTGAGTCGATTTAGACATGTGTGTCCGTCCGTCCGTCCGTCTGTCCATTATAATTTGTAAACACGATACAGGCCACAGTTATGGACCAATCTTCACGAAATTTTGCATGTAGGCTGGGTTCTGGCCCTATTGTTTTTGGTAAAGATCGGTTAATATTTAGGGGGTGAAATGGACCAAAAACTTTATTTTTGTCTGATTTTCTGGCCGCTCCAGAGGCCGCAATTATGGCCCAAACATCGCGAATTTTCACATGTAGAAGGGGATAGGGCCAAAGTATAAGCGTGACTTTTTTAATAAAGATCGTTCAATATTTAGCGGGTCAAATGGACCCTGACTTTTGTGTGAAAAATTGCCAAATTTGCATTCTATGGCGTATATATTTACTCCTGAAGGACATGAAGCCGAGTTGTTGATAGTATATCCAAGAGGGGTGGTTGGCATTTAAATTGATACCATTTTTATTGTCGTA
>NW_026877837.1:0-22399 GCF_032173495.1 Musca vetustissima | reverse complement strand
ATCCTTACAATTGTATGTCAATGTTCTCCCGAAATTTAATTAATTTCATTCGTGCAGATTTAGAGTTGTCTGCGTACCATTCGACAAATTTATGGAAAACGATTTGTAGCAAAATTGATGGCTATTCGGTACGCCGCACTGTTAAAATTTAATCTCAATCAGACACCCATTCGAAATACATATGAAAGCTTAAATTTCAACAAAACCTAATAAGGTCATTCAAGTCTCAATTTGATTCGTTGTGCAAAAGTTCGTGTTAATCAAACAAACATTAGGAGTTTGGTGCAAATCGGACGAAAATATATAAGTGAGCTTCGTGCAAATCGAAAGATATTTAGGGACTTTGGTGCACCATTTACCTTAAATCGGACGAAAATATATGTGGGAGCTATATCTAAATCTGAACTGATTTTCACGAAACTTAGCACACTTCAATTTAGGCTTAATTCAGTACGCCGTGCAAAATTTCTTGCAAATCAAAAGATATATAGGGACTTAGGTGCACCATTTACCTTAAATCGGACGAAAATATATATGGGAGACATATCTAAATTAGACCGATTCCACGAAACTTAGCAGACATCACTCCAGGTTGAATTCAGTACGTCATGCAAAATTTCGTGCAAATCGAATGATATATAGGGACTTTGGTGCACCTTTTGCATTAAATCGGACGAAAATATATATGGGAGCTATATCTAAATCTGAACCGATTTTCTTCAATTTCAATAGGGTTCGTCCTTGGGCCAAATAAGTGAAATGTGTCAAATTTCATCCAAATCGGATCATTAATGCGACCTGTACTTTGTTAAGGAGTGAGGTGTAACCCTAACAATTTAAATAGCAACATACAATTTTTGGACCATCAAACAACATCCCTTAATCGGTTGTAGATTAAAAACTAAATGTTGTAAAGTTTCCGTCATTAAGACTTTTATCAATATTTGAACATGAGTAATAAAAGTATTCATGTAACACCCTACACCACTATGTGTATATATATAAGGGCTCCTAAGGTACTCACTTTAATCTGCAATTTTGACAACATATCGAAGTATAGAATGTATTGTATAATACATTCTAGACTTCGATATGCTATGCAGAATTTCGTTGCGATACTAAACATGTTTGTTTCGTCCTGTTGTTTAATTGAAATCAGATCTGAACCGATAACGTAATGAATTCGTTCATGTTTATGATTGAACAATTGAAGTAATTGATTAAGAGATAATTAATCATAAACAATATGTCGTATTCATAGATGTATTTTCAATGTGCATACATGGTCAAGATTATAAGTTAACCAAAGCATTTATTAATTATTTGTTTAATTAATATGTCATTGAGTTAGTTAGTAAGACGTGTTAATAATAACTAGAGAAATTTTATTGGTAAAACATAATTTATTATAAGAACATAATTTTATTATAAGAATACTGGTTTTGAAATATTCATGGAAGAAAGCAATGACTAAATTCTGACGGAGCTGATAAATGTGGTATCGATAGACTTTTTGCAGGAAAATCCAAAATGTGTACATAATGTCAATTGAAAAGTCTATGGCCTATTTTAGTATTTCATTTTCTTGGGACCATGTACGGATGTTTGCCAATTATCCTTTAAAACCAATAAATCTTTAACGACTGTTTAATTTTCGAATACGTCCATTATATATTGCATAAGTTTCGTTGGTTTGGTCATTTTAATAACTCATGTCCCTTCAACACATTATTTAACAATGAAAAATATGTTAACTTGAAAATCAATTTCTCAGAAAAATTTCTAATAAACGATTAATAAAATAAAAACGATTTTTTAATTGTTTGACGTCAATCGTCATGTGTTGTATGTCATGTGCTAAATAAAAAAAATTAAAATATGTATTAAAGTAAAGTCTTTTTAGGCAACTCCACAACTAAACCCATAAAGTAATGCACCGTTTATAACCATCTAAATTTGAACCGTTTTTCACAAAATTCAAGGGAGTCGTTTTTAGGGCAAACAAACGAGCTTTGCCAAATCATAAATACAACATGTACTTTCTTTACAATTTTACATGGACAGATAGACGGAATTATGCATATTCTCAAAAGGAAATATGGGTTTATCTCATTTCCTTTTGTATGTTGTGTAGGGTATAAAAAACTATATGCCGAACTAAACGCTTACTCCACTTTGTTACGTGCTACATTCAAAAGATTTTCAATTATTTACTTAATAAAACAAATTTTTTGTATCTGCTATCCAATTACATCGACCCTGGATATATGTTGGAACATGGATGCAGTAATGAAAGTGGCAATATTTATTATTTAACAATATACAAAGTGCTGCCCTTTAGTATTTTAGTTTGAAGATAAATTTGATTATGTGCCTCAGTTGGTACCATCGCCGTTGTAATCGAATCTTTAATTCATAACGTTAACTTAATTTTCAGACATTGCAAGAAACGATGTTAATAATTTTTTTGGCACGTGTTATAAATTTTTTAATATAGTCTGCTACCCGCCATAGCACACTTGCTCTAGTGCAAAATATATTCGCTATATTTATTAAACCTACATTCACACCAAGTATTCATATTGAGTAGATAAACTAAAGTCCGTTTTCAGTTACTGCTGTGTAGACTGACCTCTAACTTTTGCACCAGACTTAATGAGAAATTTGTGGTGTTTGTGCCATTTGGACTATCCTTAGGATTTTGGTGCACCATTTACATAAAAAACGTACTAACATAATTAGGAGCTATAAATAAATCTGCTCCGATTTTAACAAAACTTCACATACGTCACTCTGTACTTGGATCAGTTCTCTGTGCATAATTTTATCTCTATCGGACACATGTTGGGAGTTTGTTGCACCATTTTCCTATACTCGGACGGAAATATATGGGAGCTATACCAGGATAAACGTGGTTTTGGGGTAAAAAAATAAAATTTAAATAGGTCAGCATTTTTTTAATTTTTGTGCGATGATATAATAGTTTATATCATATATAGCCAAACAAGTACCCTTTCGAATGCTGTTGGAATATTTGGATTCGGAAACTTCAGTGGCCAGTGGTATACTCACCAAGTAGTACAATTTAAAGTAGTACAATTTAACAATAATATACTTTAGTGCAAGTAAACTTTACGACACTACTACATATTGCGAACATTGTATTAAAATAAATTCACAATGTACAAATTCATTCATTGTAATTTGTCATTCTCAATTTCAGCAAAATTTTTTATTTCTCTTGACGTCTGACAGTAATAGTCATGAAATCAGACTACCCTGTTGCTTTTTCGTGACTGACTGGCCAATGAAAATAACATGAAGTAAAATTCATAGTGACATCAGTTGTTTATATGTTCACTTTTATAGTTGAATTGTTCATTTTACGATTTAATTTTGTAATCATTTTATATATAACATCAGGAGATGTCACAGAATTTTGTTTTCATGAAAAAATTACTTTCACTTCATGCAGTAACAATTTTATGATTAAATTAATCTTTTAATTAATTCATTAAAAACCAGTGAATATTACATATTTTTGAAAGGGATTAAACTAAAGACCAAATAAGCATATATGGCATGCGAAGATAAAATGTAAGTTCGTTTCGTTGGAATTTTTAGTCTTAGATGTTACAGTTCAATGCACGCTGTTGAAAATGAGAATATAATGTTAGGTCTAGACGAACTTATCTTCTTCAGCACTTAGTTAGCTGACATAGAATATATAGCGATGCATTTTTCTCGTTCATTTCATTGAAAATCAAGGTCGTATAGTTTCTAAGCCGTTCAAGAAACCCCTTTAATAGTAACACTGTTGACTTTCGTTTTTAATTTTCGAAACAAAATCCTGCTAAAAAACCAACCAATATTGTGTGTCTTTTCCTCAATGAACTACTTTTGTAACCATGTTTGCATGGTTCAATGAATTCATCTGTAAATCCAGCATCCCTTTTTCGTTTATCGTTAAATTGGGCTTTACAAACAACAAATTTAATCTACTTCTGTCAAAAAAAATACCTCTACAAAAACAGAAAAACAATCGAGTACAGCAGGAGGCATCACCATCTACGAAAACATACAATAACCTAGATACAGGCCATGAAAGGGTATTCATCACTTCATTGTACCCCAAAGAATAATGTGGACAAAGCGTCACGAATTGATTACGAGTAAAGGAATGAAGCAATATTATGTTCGATAATAAAAAAATTTGTCGCAATGTGTGTATGGTACATTTCACAGTTTCATGAAGGAGCATTGTTGAATTGTGTTTTCTTTTTGCATTTAACGGAGTCGACATGAAAATGTATTATTTTAGTTGTCATAGGGTTTTAGAAGCTAATTTTGTATGTTTAAATTTTAGTAAATAACTAGAATTGAAACATACTAAATCCTATATTAAAACGTAGTAAATTTTCTCTCGACTTTAAAGGGATGAAGAGGATATTTCAGTGCAACGCCTAGAAAATATGCTCTATTATGTCACCGTTCAATCCCTTCATTTAGAAATTAGAAATAGCAAAGTAGACTATAGCAAAGATATAAACCATTTTAACCGATACATTTATATATTTGTAAATTATCAAGCGACCGTATTGCATTTTTCGTTGGCAGTAAACCTTTGCTTTTTACGTAGGCAGTAAATTTTGAAAGCCAAAAAATGGAAATGAATTAAACTGTAAAGCTATTGAAAAAAATTGTATAATTCTATTGTTGTGTAATTAATATTTTCATTCAAGATTTCAGAATTATTTTTCAAATTGTCTGGACGCCTAACGTCACAAAGACTGACCTATCGCTTGTAAACGCAGGGATACCATTTTCTTTTAAAAACTTATTTGGTTTAATTTGACTTAGTTATGTATTTTTTCATACATACATACATGTTAAGCAGGAACAATTTGTATACCATTCAACATACTGTGGTACAGGGTATTCTGTCATTTTGCATATGTTTGTAACTTTTTAGAATATGCATAGAATAACTTTCTGAGTCGATTTATGCATGTCCGTCCATCTGCCCGTCTGTGAATGTAAAATTGTAAACACAGTACATGTCGCATTTATGATCCGATTTGGATGAAATTTGACACAGCTCATTTATTTGGCCCAAGGATGTACCCTATTGAAATTGGTGCACCAAAGTACCTATATATCTTTCGGTGCACCAAAGTCCCTATATATCTTTCGATTTGCATAGCGTACTGAAATAAGCCTAGAACGATGTGTGTACCCAAGTCCCTAAATGGTGCACCAAAGTCCTTATATATCTTTCGATTTGCACGACTGAATTAAGCCTAGAATGATGTGTGCTAAGTTTCGTGAAAATCGGTTCTGATTTATATATAGCTTTTCGTCCGAATTCAGGTAAATGGTGCGCCAAAGTCCTACATATCTTTCGATTTGCATGAAAATTGGCACAGCGTACTGAAGTAAGCCTAGAATGATGCGTGGTAAGTTTCGTGAAAATTGGATCAAAATTTGATATAGCTCATACACATAATTTCCTCCGATTTTGTATAGCGTACTGAAGTAAGAATAAAATGGTGTGTGTTAAGTTTATACTCCCACTAGCTGGACCCGTGAAAATTGGTAATCAGATATAGCTCATACACATAATTTCCTCCGATGTGTTGTTTAAATGGTAAATCTTTCAAAAGAACATAAAAAGCGAGTAACATATTCCGACACGTGTTGTCACTACGTTGATTATAAATAAAGCGTGCTATGGTATTGATAATTCGCTTTAGCTATTATCATGCATTTCTATATAAGAGCAGAGACATTCGATTTGCACAAAATATAAATGTACAAATTCTAAGCAAAGTGTTCCAATCTTTCCCCGCTAAAACAGTTGCTGTACAAAAATAATTTTGCACTGATCTAGGAATATATTTGAAGGATGAGGTATTATGATTATTAGAACAAAATCCCAAAACTTTTGGTTTGAAAAAATTTACATTAAAATAACGCACAGAACGCAGTGCATAAACCGACTTATATGGATGTTTTTATTATCTTCCATTAAAGTAGAAGTATCCATTGTAAAGCAGTAATAGGATCAGGGAATAAAAATTAAAGGTGTATCTAAATTTATCATATCGCAGTCTCCGACTTTTAACGTGCCTTCTAGATGATCAAACGATTTATAATTAAAATTCACACTATTCACTTCGGTGTTTTTTAAGCCAAGTAACATTTTTTCCAAAGTAAACATGTTTTCACAAACTGAAAAAAAAACAGTAAGGAAATCAGTAAATTCGGACTGGGTATATTCTACATATGTATCCAAACAGACGTCGCCATTTTGAAGGAACATTGACATGAAATTGAACGAATCTAAATATGTGAAATTTATCTATATCTAAACCGACTAACATCAATCCCTACACATGTCTCTATGCTAAATTTTGTAAATCGACTTTAAGCAAACTTGACACACGCTATTTGCTCGGTTTAAAATTTAATCTCAATCAGACATCCCTTGATTACATGGTGTACATTTACCATGAACCGAATTCAAGGAAACTTACCAGAGACTAATTTATATCGGACGAACATATATATGGAAGCTACACCTAAATCTGAACAGATTTTCACCAAACTTTGCTAGACTATTCTAGACTTAATTCAGTACGCTATGCCAAAATTCGGGCAAGTCGTTTATATAGAGGTTGTAGTGCACCACTTACATAAAATCGGACGAAAATATATATGGAGCTATGTCTAAATCTGAACCGATGTTCATGAAACTTTGCACATATTATTCTAGGCTTAATTCAGTCCGCTATGCCAAAATTCATGCAAATCGAATGATGTTCAGGGGCTTTGGTTTACCTAAAATCGGGTGAAACTATATATGGGAGCTATATCGAAATCTGAATCGATTTTCACAAAACTTAGCACAAATCATTCTAGACTTAATTCAGTACGCTAAGCCAAAATGGTGTACCAATACCTAAAATCGGTCAATACTGTATATGGGAGCTATAACTAATTCTGAACCGATTTTCCCGAAACTCAGCATACATCATTCTTGACCTAATTTAGTAGGTTGTACCAAATTTCGTGCAAATCGAAAGATATGTAGAGACCATTTGCATTAACTCGGACAAAAATATATATGGGAGCTATATCTAAATCTGAACCGATTTTCATGAAACTTAGCACAATCATTCTAGATTTAATTCAGTACGCTATGTCAACATTCGTGCAAATCGAATGATTTTTAGGGACTTTCGATTTTCACGAAACTTAGCACACATCATTCTAGACTTAATTCAGTATACTATGCCAAAATTCCTGCAAATCCACTGATATATAGCGACTTTGGGAGCTATATTTAATCTGAACCGATTTTTACGAAACTTAGCACACATCATTCTTGACCTAATTCAGTAGGCTATACCAAATTATTTGCCAATCGAAATATATATGTAAATTTGAACCGATTTTCACCAATTTCAATAGTGTTCGTCCTTGGCCAAATAAATGAGCTGTACCAAATTCCATCCAAATCGGATTATAAATGCGACCTGTACTTTGTTTGCAATTTAACATCAACAGACGGACGGAAGGACATACATAAATCGACTTAGAAAGTGATTCTATGCATATTCTCAAAAGGCCCATAGGTCTAGTTGATTCATTTTGCCTGTTACAAATATATGCACAAAGACAAAATACCCCGTACCGCAGTGTGGAGAAGGGTATAATTAATGTCAATTATTTCATTGAATTTTCTACATATGTTTTTCAATATTCATACATATGAATTTTATGTATTTCAAAATATATCCTTATTGTTTCCAAATATATCCTCATCGGATGATCCGTATTTGCATCCATTTTACTCAACCAAATTTTCAAGTCTAAAAATATACACATAGCAAATGTACAATACTTTTGATGCTATTACTCCGCATCCACGCGGACTTTTAAAAGTTTGTCTAACCTATGTTACTTCCATGGGATCGCATGACGTAATGTGAACATTTAATAAAAATCTGTTCAGTGTTTTTGAGTCCACAAACAATATATTTTCTATATACATATAGATTCAAATTCAAAGGAGTACATTTTACCTTGATCGTACCATGCTCATGTTGTATATGTATCCTAACAGACGTCGCCCTTTCGAGGGAACATTGATATGAAATTGAACGAACTTAAATATGTGATCTTTATCTATATGTAAACCGACTAACATCAATCCCTTCACATGTCATTCTGCAAATTGATTAAAAGCAAACTTGACACACGCTATTTTGTATGCTGTACTGTTTAAAATGTAATCTCAATCAGACACCCACTGATTATTTGGTATACAATCAACATGAGTAGGTCGAAATTATATATGAAAGCTAAGCTATATCTAAACCTGAACCGATTTCAACGAAACTTGCCACGTATTAATTAATATTACCATCAGTAGGTTGTGTCTATCGGCCTAGCTATGGGTCTTTAGTGCACCATTTACTTAAAATCAGACGAAAATATATAAAGGACGTATATGTAAATCTGAACCAATTTTTACGAAACTTATCACACATCATTCTAGACTTAATTCAGTTCGCTATGCCAAAATTCGTGTTAATCGAAAAAAAATCGAAAAATATAAATGGGAGCTATCGGGTATGTTCTGGAATTCACGGTGTGTTGTTTTCACTTCACACATACACTTCAGCTCAGAAGTTACCTCCTGTTCTGGTTCTCACGTGAATTGAAATTTTCAACTGCGACAAAAATAAACGCCAACATGGTACTTTGCAGAAATAGTGTTGCCATACATTATAAACTGTATTCCTTTTTAACATGGTTTCTCTAATTTTTTACTAATTTCGTTAGTTCTAACGATAATTTTGCTATTATTTTTTAATATTTTATTATTCGCAACATAAAATATATGTATGAAAGACTCTGTAATATCATTAATTTGTTGATTGATTTAAGAGGATCATATGGTAACCCTATCTTCTTTGGCCTTACTTCAAATCAGCTGTTTGTGTCAAGCGAGCAATACAGTTGAAGAAAATGGAACACAAACCTTAGTATCTATTTAAAATTTGTTTTTAAGGACGTTTTATCTTAATTTTGTGATTTTAAACAAATTATACGCAATAATAACATATTATTCTATCATCATGTGCCCTTTTTATTTCAAAAAAGATTTTCTTTTATATAGAAAAACATGAATACACCCGACTCTCACTATGAAAATGTAAGTGTAAAGAATACACCTCAAATGGGTGTAAAGTGTGTTACAGAACACCTCGGCGTGTGTTTGATACACTTCTGCCCTTGAAGTGAATGCCAGAACATGCCCGTATATCTAAATCTGAACCGATTATCGCGAAACATAATTGTAGGCTTAATTCAGTCGCTTTGCCAAATTTCGTGCAACTTTGGTGCACCATTTACCTAAAAACGGGCGAAACTATACATGAGAGCTATATCTAAATCTGAACCGATTTTAACCAAACTTGGCGCACATCATTCTAGACTTTATTCAGTACGCTATGTCAAATTTCGTGCAAATCTAAGGATATATAGTGTAACGCCCAAAAGTCATGATTTTCGTTTTTGGGGTACATTATTATCTTCAATATGATTTTTATTTACTTTTTATATAAAATCAACAAGGAAATATTTTTGTTTGAAGAATTAATTTAAATATTAACGGTTACGCCGGTCCCCTAGTGAAGATAGCTATCATTAAAATACCACGTTGGAACCCCTGTTGGCAAATGGCGGAACTACGCAAAACTGTCAGATTGGGATCAGCTGCTGTCATGACAACAATAGATGACCAGCCAAAAAGGTATAAAAGGAGACGCATTTCACACAATCGGGATCAGTCTTCTGTTGATGGCTGGTGAGTCAAGTGTGATTGGGAGGAAGAAAAGGCGCGCAACCTTGGTTGAATTGAGTCTTAGTAAGCCAAACAATAAGCCTTGACTATTTGTGGTGACTGGACTGGACTGAACGCAGGGTCAAGTGAGGGTTGTAGCAATACTACTCCCTATTCTTCGGGCTGCGTTGACGGCGACTGAACGCAGGGTCAAGTGAGGGTTGTAGCAATACTCCCTATTCTTCGGGCTGCGTTGACGGCGACGGAACGCAGGGTCAAGTGAGGGTTGTAGCAATACTCCCTATTCTTCGGGCTGCGTTGACGGCGACTGAACGCAGGGTGCCAAAGCTGCGTTGACGGCGACTGACCAGCTGCCGCCCGCCGCTGTGCCAAAGCTGCCGCCACTACTATTCGTCGCCTGCGTATTCATCGGGCCGCCACTGTCCAAAGCTGCCGCCACTACTCGCCGCTGACGTATTCATCGGGCCGCCGCTGTGCCAAAGCTGCCGCCACTACTATTCGTCACCTGCGCATTCATCGGCCGCCGCTGTGCCAAAGCTGCCGCCACTACTACTCGCCGCTGACGTATTCATCGGGCTGCCGCTGTGCCAAAGCTGCCGCCACTACTATTCGTCACCTGCGTACTCATCGGGCTGTCGCTGTGCCAAAGCTGCCGCCACCCTATTCGTCGTTCGCGTATTCATCGGGCCGCCACTGTGCAAAGCTGCCGCCACTACTACTCGCCGCTGACGTATTCATCGGGCCGCCGCTGTGCCAAAGCTGCCGCCACTACTATTCGTCGCCTGCGTATTCATCGGGCTGCCGCTGTGCAAAGCTGCCGCCACTACTACTCGCCGCTGACGTATTCATCGGGCCGCCGCTGTGCCAAAGCTGCCGCCACTACTACTCGCCGCTGACGTATTCATCGGGCCGCCGCTGTGCCAAAGCTGCCGCCACTACTATTCGTCGCCTGCGTATTCATCGGGCTGCCGCTGTGCCAAAGCTGCCGCCACCCTATTCGTCGTTCGCGTATTAATCGGGCCGCCACTGTCCAAAGCTGCCGCCACTACTCGCCGCTGACGTATTCATCGGGCCGCCGCTGTGCCAAAGCTGCCGCCACTACTATTCGTCACCTGCGTACTCATCGGGCTGCCGCTGTGCCAAAGCTGCCACCACTGTTACCCGCTTACTCACATTTCGACTGAACTCTGTGATTTAGTGTTCTTCGTGTTTCTGAACGTGATATTATTGTGTTTAGTGTAGTGTTTAGTGTTATTTAAGGAAATAAATTTATAACGTTTTAATAAAACATTTTGCTTCGCTCTCTCTCTCTTTATGTCCTAACAAATAAATTCTTGTGACGACTCTGGCCCCCGCTGAACCTACCCCAGCTTCAAAGTGAAAACACGTCGTCACATACTTTGTCGTATGTACTCGGATGTGGGAGTTACACTTAAATGTTTACAGGTACTTACGTAATCAGATACTATTTAGACTAGAGGTCGGAAATATAGCGCTGATCGCTTTGAAATTTTCCATGAGGATCCAGGTATGGTCAAGGACAACGCCTATAATTTCGACCATGACCAGATAATAATATTAAAATGAAGTGGAACGAAAACTTATTTTTTGTGTTTCTTTTTTCGAGTCGATCTATAGGCCACAATTGAAAGCCGAATATCACAACACAACTCACGGTAAAGGGCATCTAGACAAATAATTAAAAGAGCTGTACTGAATATTAGTAATATTTTTTGACCTCTAGTCGGTCAAAATGGTGCAAATATCGCGAAATATTGCCCAAGCTCAGAACATAGAACAACAGGAAGTTAGATTTTAGTGGAAGTTGTGTAGGGTATCACATGGTCGGCCCCGTCCGACTATATTGCTCCGCTCACTGGTTCTCGACTTAATTCAGTATGCGGTGCCAAATTTCGTGCAAATTAAAAGATATATGGGGACCAATTCGAATAATATTGCGACCTGTACTTTGTTTGCAATTTAACATGGACAGACGGACGGTCATACAGAAATCGACTTAGATAGTGATTCTACACATATTCTCAAAAGGAACTATGTTTCTATCTGGTTCCTTTTGCTTGTTACACACATAAGCACAAAGACATAATACCCTGTACCACAGTGTAGTGAAGGGTATAACAAGTAGGTTGGTTATTGGAACAAATTTTTATAGAAAATTTTGTTATCGGAAAATATATTTATAGGAAATTTTCTTGTCGAACCAATTTCTTCTGTTATTGGAAAAATTATCATTGCACAGTTTTGCCCACCCCTGCCCATTATTATACGCAGCATTGAACTAAACCCTATTTTCTAGTCTATGAAGTTCACTTGTTAGATGTTGTTGTTGTTTTTTTTTTTTTAAATTTTGTTTCTTCCTCTCTGCCTTCTAAGTATTTTTTTTCTGTTGCAAAACAATCATCCTTGATAGGAACCCCCCAAAGGCTTTCACATACTCGAATACACAGCAGGAGTAGCAGCAGAAAGAGGATGATGGCATGTTTTTTGAGCTACAATTGTCATTGCATATTTATCGTCTGTAAAACACATACAGACACATTTACAACTACACTCAGTGCAATTTCAAGTGGTAGATTTGTTACAAAAAAAAAATAACAAAAATTTCATGGAATGGAAAGACAACTTCCATTTTTTTCCTAAGCAACACAATGTCGTTACGCATCACAATGGGACAGAGGCAACTAAAAACGGAACAACGACAATTTTTCGAATTTTTTGTTCCACTTATCTTCCCTCTCTCTCTCATTCTCCTGCATTTTATGTGGCCTTTTTGTTTTGTAAAAAAATACGTCTACTAAGCATTTTATGGTTAAATTGTTTAGAAGTGTTTACGTCATATTTATGCCAATATATGCATATGTCATATATTCACACACACATATATAACTGTATTGGTAATGGTATTTATAAAGCATAGAAACCCATTTAAAACAAATTTTTGTATTGTTTTGGTATTTAGCCATGTTGAAGAGAGGGCAAGGAACCACTACAAAGACAGTAAGGCCAACATCATCATCATCGTCGACAGACAGACATCTAATCAATTCCGGTGGCGAAGGCCTATATTGGTAGTAGATACCAACAACCATTCATCATACTTTAAAATGTTGGTACAGACACACATACGTAGATACATATACTACTATTCACTTACTTCGACTCCAATTTTTTAAAAACTGTTTCCAAATCATTCTTATTCAAGTACCAGAGATTAGGGGGGAAGAGGGTCTATCAGTGCGAAAATGGCAAAATCAGTCATTTGCCAAACAAGTGTAGTCATCCGCTTAAGCTAACAACAACAGCAACATCACAACTACTATACATATACAACATATACATCTATCGAGTTGATGTCGTGTCTGTTCTTGTTTTTGTTGTTCATCCTCATATTGCATGAAGCCGAGGCAGTGTGCCACATTGACACAACATTGACAATAAATTGTGCAGAAGTAATCGTAGCATAAAAACCAATTCAAGCAAAACTAAACGGAAAAGTGAGAGACACGAGTCGTGGAAAAACAACGACTAAGCAAAACGCTGCTAAACTCAATAATTCCATCATTTTAAACGCTCAACAATGCTAATCAGCTAATAGTCAATATACTGTACAGGATTTTGCAGTAATAACATTAAAACTTAATAGGCATAAATAAATTTCGAAAATAATGTTCTTCTTTTAGAAATGGTGTTATCACTATGAAGCTTCTTAAACGTTTAGAAAATCATTGAGGATAAAATTTAATGAAGCTTTAGTTATGGCAGGATTAATGAGCATACATCCATCGATAAAGTTTTACAATCATTTTAAATAAGGAGGAGCCTGAAAATATGCTACAGAGTGCTTTAGAGTTTGAATATACATATTAGTTATCGAAATCTTTTTTCACAGAACTATTAAAAAAATATCATCGATTACAGACATTTTGTATAGAAAATTACGTTATGTATAGAAAATACAACATTATCCCTAGGATATTTCATCAATAATAAATTATATTTTGAAAAATGTCATCGATAACAGCATTTCTTGCAGAAAATGTCACCGATAATAAGATTTTCTATATAAATTATTATCGATAACAACATTTTCTATAGAAATTGTCATCGATAACAACATTTTCTACAGAAAATGTCATCAATAACAAGAGTTTCTACCAAAAATGTCATCAATCACAAGATTTCCTGAAGAAAATTTCATCTGTAACATCACTTTCTACAAAAAAAAAAACAAATTATCGATATTAAAATTTTCTATACAAAACATCGCCGATAACAACATTTGCGGTAAATAATGTCATCGATAACCACATCTTCTATAGAAAAGGTCATCGATAACAATTAAGTCTAAGAAAAATGACATCGATAAAAAACATTTTTATAGGTAATGTCATCGATAGCAAAATTTTCTATAAAAACTGTCATCGATAGCAATTTATTTCTTAAGAAAACTTAACCGATAACAATATGTTTTACAGAAAAATTTCATCAACAACAATATATTCTTTAGAAAGTGTCATCGATAACTATGAATTTTATGCAAGATGACATCGATAACAACATTTTCCATAGAAAAACTAACAACAATAACTACATTTGAAAATAAAAATGTCATCGACAACAAAATTTTCAGAAAAAAAATGTTATCGATAACAGGATTTTCTTCAGAAAATGTTGGAGGATGTAAACAATAACAACATTTTTATAGAAAATATCATCGATAACAACCTTTTCTCCAGAAAATGTTATCGATAACAACCTTTTCTACAGAAAATGTTGTGATAACAATCTTTTCTACAGAAAATGTCATCGATAATAAAATGTTTATAGAAACTATCAACGATAGCAATATTTTCTAAAGAAACTTTCAACGATAACAACATATTCTATAGAAAATGTCATTGATAACAATTTAGTATATGGAAAATGATATCGATAACAACTTTTTTTATAGCATATCGGTAACAGTATTGTCTATAGTAAATGTCATCGATACCAACATTTTCTTTAGAAAATGTCATTGATAACAATATTTTCTATAGAAAATATTTCCTACAAAAAATGTCTTCGATAACAAAACACGATAACAAAACATATTCCATAGAAAATGTCATCGATAGCAAACATTATTGGTAACAGTATTTTCTATAGTAAATGTCATCGATAGCAATATTTTCTGTCGAAAATGTAATCGATCACAAAATGTTCAAAATAAAATATAATCGATAACAATATTTTCAACAAAAAATGTCTTCGATATCAATATTTTCTGTAGAAAATATCATCGATAAAAACATACTCTATATAAATTGTCATCGATAACAATTAATTCTAAAGAAAATGACATCTAAAATAACCTATTTTTTTCATCGATAGCATAAAATGCCATCGACAACAATGTTTTCTTTAGAAAATGTCACCTATAACAATATTTGCCAAAGAAAATGCCACCGATAACATCAATTCCAAAAGTCAAGGCCATCCATACCAGGATGTTTTACATGATATTTATTCGGCGGCATTTTCTACAGTCATGGATAACATCATCAGGAATTTTAATCGATGACAACACTTCCTTTAGAAAGAGTGGTCGATAACAACATTTCTTAAATACTATTTATCTGTGTTTTTTTAAGACTTTCGCAACCAAAATTTAATTGGGGATATTTGTTTTCGATAACAATATTTTCGAATATAATTTTTTTTCGATGTAATACTCTTTCATTGTCCCTTCCTCTTCCTTCACTTGCTAACAATTAGAGCAAAAACTTTTTAACATTTCCGATTCAAGTAGACGAACTGACGGCCGACCGACCAACGAACTTTTGTTGGTTGTAGAACTTTAGCAACAAAATCCCAAAGAACCAACAACTCATTAAATTCCGTTATAATAATAACAACAAAAAGCGAAAGAAATAAGCTTAAAAATGTAAAGCATTTATAATAGCGCCGACATAGACAGCTGTAAACCTACAACAAAATATGCGGCTTAAAATATTCTTCCTCGACAATTTTTGTTGTCGAGCTACTACTCTTGTTCTTCTTCATCATCGTCGTCTTCTTCTTCATCATTGTTCGTTTAATCGTCGTGCAATGCTTACTTATTAACATTGTTTTTCAAAGGCTTAAACTCAAGTTGTTGTTGCTGTTATTTTTTACATGTTTTGTTGTTGTTGTTGGATTTGCGTTTATGTTTTTGTCAAGTTTATGTTTATTTACCGACAACTTTAAGTTTATCATTCCTTGTTGTTGTTTTTGGTTAAATAATAAATGTTTTATAACTCCATTGTTAATGCCATTTAGAGTGGATGTGAATGCTATGAACGAGACGAGACGTTTTTAGCAACAACAACAATTAGCGTTTACCACCAACCCAACCAGTTCCCCATCACATTTTGTGTGAGCATCCAAGTGGCATTTGAAGCCCAGCTGAGAGCGGAGTAGCCCATTAAAAGAACCACCACCCCTCATCTAAATACCGGCTAACACTTTACCAGCCGGACGTGCACCACCTCCCCCACCCTCCACAACTCTACACTGGTATGTGGTGTTGGTTATTTATTTAAGTATCACTTGAGACATGAAATAAAAAAAAAGAATCACAGAGAGTGTTTATACGCTTCACCACACTGTGGTACAGGGTATTATGTCTTTGTGCATATGTTTGTAACAGGCAAAAATAATCGAGATAGACCCATGGTTCCTTTTGAGAATATGCATAGAATCACTTTCTAAGTCGATTTATGCATGTCCGTCCGTCCGTCCGTCTGTCCGTCTGTTTGTCCATGTTAAATTGTAAACAAAGTACAGGTCGCATTTATTATCCGAATTGGATGAAATTTGGCATAGGTCACTTATTCGGCCCAAGGACGAACCCTATTGAAATTCGGAAAAATCGGTTCAGATTTAGATATAGCTCCCATATATATATTTAACCGATTTAATGTAAACGGTCCCTATATATCTTTCGATTTGCACGGAATTTGGTACAACCTAATCATTTAGGTCTAGAATGATGTCTGCCAAATTTTGAGAAAATCGGTTCAGATTTAGATATACCTCCCATATATAGTTTCGTCCGATTTCATGTAAATGGTGCCCCAAAGTCCCTATATATCTTTCGATTTGCACGAAATTTGGCATAACCTACTGAATTAAGCATAGAGTGATGTCTGCCAAGTTTCGGGAAAATCGGTCCAGATTTAGATATAGCTCCCATATATAGTTTCGTCCGATTTCATGTAAATGGTGCCCCAAAGTCCCTATATATCTTTCGATTTGCACAAAATTTGGCATAACGTACTGAATTAAGCCTAGAGTTATGTCTGCCAAGTTTCGAGAAAATTGGCCCAGATTTAGATATAGCTCCCATATATAGTTTCGTCCGATTTCATGTAAATGGTGCACCAAAGTCCCTATATATCCTTCGATTTGCAAGAGATTTGACATAAGGTACTGAATTAAGCCTAGAGTGATGTCTGCCAAGTTTCGAGAAAATCGGTCCAGATTTCTATATAGCTCCCATATATAGTTTCGTCCGATTTTATGTAAATGGTGCACCAAAATCCCTATATATATTTCGATTTGCACGAAATTTGGGATAACGTACTAAATTGAGCCTACAATGATGTGTGCCAAGTTTCGAGAAAATCGGTCCAGATTAAGATATAGCTCCCATATATATTTTCGTCCGATTTAATGTAAATGGTGCACCAAAGTCGCTATATATATTTCGATTTGCACGAAATTTGGCATAACGTACTGAATTGAGCCTAGAGTGATGTCTGCTTTTTTTCGTGAAAATGGGTCCAGATTTAGATATAGCTATTATAGATTGATTTTAAGTAATTGACGCACCAAGGAACCAATAGGCTGATAGGAACAAAACTTTCTGAAATTACAACCTAAATCAAATCGCTTAATATTTGGATATATATATATATATATATTTTCCCCCGGTTTCAAGTAAATTGGACATCAAAGTCCTCATGTTAGTCAGATTGACATCAAATTTTGCACAACTTACAAAATTGAGCATAGAATTACGTAGTTGCGTTTTCTAGAAGTACAGACATAGCCCAAGGGATGACCTATTTATATTTGTTTGAAGTCTTTACTACTTTCCTTACTGGTTTTGTATTGGTGTTGTGTGGAAGGGTTTTTCGGTTTGGAATTTTTGTAGGGTTTTGGTTTTTTTTCTGCCTACTACTCCTCTAATTATGTGCTCGGTTCCTGTTATGTTTTTGTTGTTGTGTTGCTATGTATTTAATTTGCACTTAAAAGAGTATAATTTCAAAACTGGCATATTTTCTAAGGATATAAAAAGAAACAGCTGCACAGTAAATGAGCTTAAGTGTATAAAGTAAACACTTGGGCGGGCGATAACAAAAGGTCATGATGATGACAATTTTAAATGGAGAAAAGTTGTAACGCAGTTTTTAAAGACAAAATTTTCCATAATAAACCACTCTGAAGATAGCTTTATACTATAGGAAGTTTTCTGTAATTATAGTTACTAAAGAAAATTTAATTATCGATAACACTATTCATAGCAAATGTTAATATCGACAACATTTTTCATAGAAAATGTTTTTATAAATTACAAAGGTTCATAGAAAATGTTGTTATCGATATTGTTATATATCGAACATATCAAACATGCCGTTATCGATTACTTATTAAATAAATAATATTTTTATCGACAACAGTTTTCACGGAAAATGTTGGTATCGATGATTTTTTATAGAAAAAAAAAAATTGTTATCGATAACCTTTGTTAGAGAAATGCTGTTATCTATTTTATTTTTGATAGAACATGTTTTTATCGATAATTTTGTTTGTATAAAATGTTGTTATCTATGGTATTCGCTCAAAAAGATGTAGTCACTGAAATCAATTTAAATAGAAAATATTGTTATCGATTTATAAATTTGTGTTATCGGTGAAAATTTGATTGTTGATTGTCGATGAAAATTTTTATAAAAAATGCTGTTATCGATAACATTTTTTCAGGGAATGTTATTATCGGTAACATTTTATTTAGGGAAATTTATTAGCGATGAAGTTTTTGATAGAAAATGTTATTATCGATAACATTTTCTATATAAAATGTTGTTATCGATAATGTTTTTGATAGAAAATATTGTTGTCGATATTGTTTTTGATAGAAAATGTTGTTATCGATTCATTTATCTCTAGAAATATTTTTATCGACGAGTTTCTTTATGGAAACTTTTATTATCGATAATATGTTTTATCAAGATTTTTGTAATCGGTAACATATTTGTCAGAGAATGTTGTTATCGGTAAAATTTTATTTGGGGAAAGTTATTATTGATGACATTTTTCATAGAAAATGTTATTGTCGAGATCGTTTTTTCATAGAAAATGTTGTTAATGACGATTTGTTTTCGATAGAAAATGTTGTTATCGATGGCTTTCTTTATGAACATTGTTGTTAACGATGGTATTTTTGATAGAAACTGTTGTTATCGACGATTTTTTCTCTAAAAAGTGTGGTTATCGATTACTTCCTTTACGAGAAATTTTGTTTTCGATGGTATTTTAAGTAGAAAATGTTGTTATCGTTATTGTTACAACTGTTGTAATTGATACAACTGTTAATATCGATGAATTTTCCAATGTAAAATGTTGTTACCGATAACATTCTTTATGAAAAAGTGTTGTAGTCGATTAAATGTTCTATAGAAAATATTGTTTTTGAAATATTGCAATCGAAAAGTTTGCTGTCGAATAAAATTTCGTTAGGAACTATATTTATCGACAACATTTTCTATCGTAAATACGATAATCGACCACAGTTAATATAGAGAATGGAATAATCAATGCAATTTTCTTTAGAAAATAGTATCATCGATAAAATTTTCTAAAGAAAATATGATATCGATAACATGTGTTGTTATTGTTTCTATAGATAATATTGGTTTCGATAATATTTAGCTTAAAAATGCATTTATCGATGTCATCTCTCCTAAAAAGTGTGGTAATCGGTGTCATTGTTTCTTGAAAATATAATAATCGAGCTTTGTTTGTATAGCCAGCCTTGATATCGAACGAGATTTTCACATAAAATTTTGTTATATTGAAACAGTTTTCTATAGAAACATGTCTATCAATTTTTGTGTGAGTTTTTATAATAGAAATTTTATGTTTATTTTAAATTATTTTTAGGTTATTATTTCTTTGTATCAATATTTTTGTTATCGAACTTTTTATCGATATTTCAATTTTATCGGTTTTATTTTAAATTTAATTATAATTTTTACTTCATTATGATACCATTCAATTTTCGTTATGCCAGGATTGGCTCGCACTTCACAATCAAGGAAGACATCAGTACCCTTTAGCAAATTATTGGGATCCAAAGGGGCACCCAAACTCAAGGAGACAATTGGAGCGTCTAAGGGACAAAAAAATAAAAATATAACATACAAATTTTCAATATTTTCCAAAATTCGTGAAAAATATGTATCAAAATTTCCAATACTTACGTGTCACATTCAAAACCCTGGAGTCCTTCAAAAATAAGCCCATATTACCATTACCCATGACCGTGGTAACACTGGTGTGACCCTCCGGCAAATGTTGCGACGTCATTTGGGGATTCAGTGATATCGAACACTGTACCTGACGTTCATTATCCTCGGGTACGGGAATCAATATTAATTCCGAGACCGTGGTATTACCATCAGCAGAGGTCTAGAGAAAAAGAAGAAGAGGAAGAGATTTTTTGAAAAATTAAAAAACTAAATGTCTCAATATGTTCTTAAGGGGACCCCCCTTAATTCCATTACACTAATTCAAGAATGTCAAAATTTTTGTCTTGACTATATTCAAGAATGTCAAAATTTCAAGTAAAAATCTCAAGAACTCTTTATAGCCGATTTATGTGGCATCAAGTGACGGCTGAAGGGCTTCTCAAACTTTAAACGCGTTTTTCTCTAAACATTTTTTTGCGAATGGCGGGCACGATTTAATAACCCAATCGATTTCAAATTTTTACACGTTTCTCTGTGAGTGTATAGCTATCGAGAACTAGGATAAAGCCAATCGGTGAAGATCTTCCTTATTTTTTAACTTGGTTTTTGGTAAAAAATCGGCGATTTTCCAAAAATATTTTTTAAAGGTCCGCCATTTTGTTAATTTTAGAGCGAAGTCAATAATCCTAGTTCATACGAGAGCCAGACATGTACTCTTTCTAACACCGTTGGAATTTTCGGATTCCGATGTTCCAGTGAGGAGTTATCATGCCCGCCATCAAAAATAAGGACTTTTCTTTGATCACAAAAAACAACAACAAAATTTTTTTGTAAATTATTTTTCTTCCTCTTTTAAATATTCAAATATTTATGTGTTACAAACCTTAACAAGCATTGGTATTCATTTACCAGCCCATTTAAAATCTTAAAAATAAAAAATCGAGAATGGGGGGGGGTTCCCTTAATATCCCAGCTTACCGATTGTGTTGCACCCTTGAGTATTTGGCCACCCTTTGACCAAATGATTTGTGGTGCCGGTCTGGCACCCACCGAGGTGCAGGTCACATGAGTTCTTGTACCCGCCACCAAGGCATGATTTAAACCTTGCAGCAGTAGGCTAAGGGGTGGTACTGAAATAGAAAAAAGGGAGAATAAAATATTAGAAGAAGATTGCTTTTAATTTTTCTTTGCTTTTGTAAGAAATAGAATTTGTTGCATTCCCCCCTGCCTTGTCATGCCCAACCTTAGAATTCTGCCATCTGTCAGAGTTTTTCAACAACTATTTTTCCCTTTTGCTTTCTTATTGCAATTTTTTCCATTACTAATGTTGAATAGTAGTTGTAGATATGTTTTTGTGAATATACTTGTTGTTGTTGCATTTTTTTGTTTCTTTGTCCCGTCTGCCTTATCTTTTAATCTGTGTTAATCTCTTTGAATCTTTCAAAATGTTGCTTTGTATAAACATCCGTTTCTCATTTCTACTGGTTGGATGGGATATCTAGGTGTGTGTGTGTGTGTGTGGGTAGGTGGGTGGTAGGTTGTGTATTGGTGATTGTAATTTTCCTCTCTGTCTCATTTCCTTGTTGTTGTTTTATTTTTCGTCCAAATGAAAATGACTTTTGTACACCTAAATATTTATTCACTTTTATTTATTTCATCTCCTCTGTGTGCCACTTCGAAATGTCATAGAGTTGTAATCTATTTGTTGTTGTTCTTGTTGTTGCTGTCATTTGGTTTGTGAACCTTTTGAACCATGTTGTTTGTTGTTTAGTTTTATTCTTTCTGTCGTATGAAAGAAATAAATTACTTTTCGTTGTTCGCATCAATGATGACCATTACACATTTGCAAATGTTTCTGAGGGGGTGGAAGGAGGTAGAACTTTGAGGAGGCGGGTGGAGGTTAACATGTTTCATGTTGGCTAATAAAGATATTTATCTAATACACACATAGTTATAGTTTTATGTGTTTTTGTTTCTTTTTAGGTCAATGGTGCGTTGTGGGTCTCAT
>NW_026877836.1:0-22445 GCF_032173495.1 Musca vetustissima | reverse complement strand
CGCCGCGAAATACTGGTACTAGACCCATTTTTAGGTATACCGATCGTCATATCTCGACTAGCTGAGTCGATCTAGAAATGTGTGTCCATCCGTCCGTCTGTCTGTCCGTTATAATTTGTAAACACGATAAAGACCACAGTTATTGACCAATCTTCACGCAATTTGGCATGTAGGATGGGTTCTGGTCAATGAAGACCCCTACTGTTTTTGGTAAAGATCGGGTTATATTTAGGGGATGAAATGGATCATATACTTAATTTTTGTCCGTTTTCCTGGTCGCTCCAGAGGCCGCAATTATGGCCCAAACATCTCGAATTTTTACATGGAGAAGGAGATTGGGTCAAAGAATAAGTATGCCTGTTTTGATATATTTTGGCCAATATTTAGCGGGTCAAATGGACCCTGACTTTTGTGTGAAAAATTACAAATATATGCCCCTGAAGGACATAGACCCGAAAAGTTGAAATATAGCGCTGATCGCTTTGAAATGCTCCATGAGGTTCCAGTTATGGTCAAGGCCAACGCCTATAATTTTCCAAGATGATCATATAATAATTTTGGGATGAAGTGGATCGAAAACATAATTTTTTGTGTTTTTTCGAGTCGATCTATAGGCCATAATTGAAAGCTGAACATCACAACACAACCCACGGGGAATGGAAAAAGGACATGTACCGAATATTAGAACTATTCGGAAAATATGTTAGTGTAAGGAAGACCTGTTGATCTTTAATCGGGCAAGAGGGTGCAAATATTACGAAATATTGCCCAGGCTCGGAATAAACATCCGGACAAAGTTAGAGTCCCGTGGTAGTTGTGTAGGGTATCGTATGGTCGGCCCCGTCCGACTATACTGCTCCGCTCACTGGTTTTAAATATTTATTTTCTCAGGACCTACAGAGGCGTGGATTTTTTTAAATATTTTTTTCATTGTCCTAGAGAGGCGTGGATTTTAATACCCTTCACCACACTGTGGTACAGGTTATTATGTCTTTGTGAATCGAAAAAGGAATCGAGATATACCCATGGTTCCTTTTGAGAATACGCATAGAATCACTTTTTGGGTCCATTTACGTATGTCCGTCTGTCCGTCGATGTATTTTTGTGAACAAAGAAAATAGCTCCCATATATAGTTCCGACCGATTTTTTTTTAGATGATACACCAAACTCCCAATATTTGTCCGATTGGGATACAATTTTGCACAGAGTACTGAATTAGGTCCAGACTGATGTCTGCGATGTTTTGCTAAAATCGGTTCAGATTTAGATATAGCTCCCATGTATAGTTTTGACAGATTTTTTTTTGTGAATGATACACTAAACTCCCAATATTTGTCTGATTGGGACAAAATTTTGCACAACGCACTAAATCAAGACCATACTTATGTATGGACTTGACAAAAGTTTTGTAAAAATCGATTCAGATTTAGATGTAGCTCCCATATATTTTTTCGTCCTGTTAAATGTAAATGGTTGACAAATGCCCCCATATGTATTCCGATTTGCACGAAATTTTGGCATAACGTATTGAACTGGGCCTAGAGTGATGCCTGCTCCCATATATAATTTCGTCCGATTTTATGAAAATGGATTACCAAAGTCCCTATATATCATTCGATTTGCACGAAATTTGGCATATCGTACTCAATTGAGTCTAGAATGATGTGTGTAAAATTTCTTGAAAATCGGTTCCGAGTTAGATATAGCCCCCATATATATGTTCGACCGATTTAATGTAATTGGTGTACCGAAGTCCCTATATTTGCATGAAACTTGGCATGACATACTGAACTGGGCCCAGAGTGATGTTTGCCAAGTTTCGTGAAAATCGGTCTATATTTAGATATAGCTCCCTTCTACATCTTCGTCCGATTTAAGGTAAATGGTGTACCGAAGACCCTATATATCTTTCGATTTGCACACAATTTAGCATAGCGTACTGAATTGAGTCTAGAATGATGTGTGTTAAATTTCGTGAAAATCGGTTCAGATTTAGATATAGCTCCCATATATATTTTCGTCCGATTTTAGGTAATTGGTGCACCAAAGTCTCTGAAAATCATTCGATTTACACGAAATTTGTCATAGCGTACTGAATTAGGTATAGAATCATGTCTGCCAAGTTTCGTGAAAATCGGTTCAGATTTAGATATAGCTCCCATATATCCCGATTTTAGGTAATTGGTGCACCAAAGTCTCTGAAAATCATATAGTCGGCCCCGTCCGACTATATTGATACCCTACACAACTACCACGGAACAAACTTTCTGCGGATTTTTATACCCTTTATTCCGACCCTGGCCAATATTTCGTGATATTTTCACCCTCTTGCTCGATTAGAGGTCAACAGTACCTCTTTCTTACACTTGAATATATTTCCAATATTACTAATATTCAGTACAGCTCTTCTAATTACTTGTCCAGATTCCCTTCACGGTAGGTTGTGTTGTGATGTTCGGCTTATAATTGTAACATATAGATCGTACCGGAAAAAACACACAAAAAATAAGTTTTTGGTTCACTTCGTCCCAAAATTATTATCTGATCATCACCGAAAATTATACGGGTTGTCCTTGACCATAACTGAAACTTCATAAAATGTTTCAAAGCGTTCAGCGCTATATTTCCGCCCTCCAGAGTGGTAATGGGTTACTAAATAGTATCTGAATACGTAGGCACCTGTAAATATTTAAGTGTAACTCCCAGATCCGAGTAAATACGACAATATACTTGGTATCAATTTAAAGGTCAAACACTCCCCTTGGATATTCTATCAAATTCTCGGGTCTATGTCCTTCAGGGGTAAATCTATACGCTATAGAATACAAATTTTGTAATTTTTCACACAAAAGTCAGGGTCCATTTGACCCGCTAAATATTGGCCGATCTTTATCAAAATAGGCATGCTTATTCATTGGCCCAATCCCCTTCTCCATGTTTGGGCCATAATTGTGGCCTCTGGAGCGACCAGAAAAACCGACAAAAATTGAGTATTTGGTCCATTTCATCCCCTAAATATTAACCGATCTTTACCAAAAACAATAGGAGTGTTCATTGGCCAGAACCCATCCTACATGCACAATTTCGTCAAATTTGGTCTATAACTGTGGCCTGTATCGTGTTTACTAATTATAATGGACAGGCGGACAGACGGGCGGGCACACATGTCTAGATCGACTCAGCTAGTCGAGATATGACGATCGGTATACTTAAAGGTGGGTCTGGGACCAATATTTCGCGGCGTTACAAACCCTTGGGGCTGCACAAAGCTCTAATACCCTGACAACATAGTTGTGTAGGGTATTATGATGTGTGCAAATCGTGAAAATCGGTTCAGATTTAGATGTAACACCCATATATGTTTTGATCCGATTTTATGCAATTGGTGCACAAAAGTCCCTATATATCATTCGATTTACATGAATTTTGGTATACGGTACTGAATTAGGTCTAGAATGATGTTGCTAAGCTTCGTGAAAAGATCCATAGCTAGGCCGAATGACACAACGTACTGAAGTAATATAAATTAGTCTCTGACAAGTTTCCCTGAAATCTGCACCAGTGTGGTCCACTAACGTAAGTGCAACGCAGTCGAAAAGTCTTCAATCCCGCCAGAATGCCGCCCTGAGGACTGCAATAGGGTTTCTCCTCATGACTCCAATAGACCATTTAGTTGAGGAGATGAAGATCCTTCCTGTGTTCCTGGATGTTGTCGATGCAATGCCTGCTTGGGTGTTATAGGAGTAGCCATCCAAACTGTTACCTAATGGATAGGCACCCACCACCTAGGCATGTCAGAAAGGATCTCCATGATCTGGAGAGAAAGAGAGAGAGAGAAAGGTCCAAAGGTACAAAAGGCAGCCTCCAGATCAACCGGTCTATCAAGCAGGATTGAATCGTATTCACACGGATGCAGTTGAGGAAGCAATTCAAGAATATCCTGTGAATATCATCCTCGGAGATCATCCGCATATGATAGCTGCAGAAGAGCAGCAGCTACCTCGACAAACCAGAGTGGTCTTGACACAACTAAGATCTGGATGGTGTAGCCGCCTCAATTCATATTGGGCACGAATTGATCGAGAGAGGTCGACAATATCTGCCCGGCATGTGGTAACGGATCACATGACACGCTACACCTTTTCAACAGCCCAGCCAAACCCACGCACCTAACCCCATCTTCTCTTTGGACTCAACCGATACAGGTCGCAGCTTTCCTGAACTTGGAGTTAGAAGCAGAACCAGGTTAGGAAAAATAGAAGAAATACACAGCAGAACAAGCTGCTACAACAACCCACAATCACAATTTCAATTTTTAGCTTCAGCCGTTTTCATCTGTGCGATGATCTGTCAGTCAGCCAGTCACTCACTCACTAAACACTAAGCTCTTTTATATATCACTTACTTAGCTGGCTTGTGACAGAACTTTCGTTCCATAAGTCGAGCTTAGAAAATATTTCCAGGCGCGTCGGTCTTTTGCGCAGTTTTTCCTCAATACGTCTAACAATGTCGATGTCCGAGAATAGCTGGTACAACTCATGGTCCTATAGATCTTTCGGATAATTTTTCTCTCAAACACTCCAAGAGCTGCCTCGTCTGCTTGCGTAAGTACCCATGCTTCAGATCCGTATAACAGCACGGGTACTATCAGCGTCTTGTAGAGTGTGAGTTTGGTCTGGCGGTCTATCCTTCTCCGAATTGGAAAACTGATGTCATTCGTTTTGTTTATGGCGGTACCAAGGTATATAAAATCTTTGACTACCTCGAAGCTGTAGTTCTCAAGTTCTACTGGACGTTTTGTGCGTTGATACCATCAGGTGGGTCTTCTCGCCGTTTACTGCCAGACCCACTTTGGGAAACTCCTTCTCAATTGGTTCAAATGTGGCTGTTACCGCTCTCAATGTTCGACATAATGACATCGGCGTAGGCGAGTAACATGTGTTGTTTGGTGTACAGAGTGCCATTTTTGTCCACTTTTGCCTCTCCAGCAGGATGCTAAAAAGGTCACACGACAAACTATCACCTTGTCTGAATCCTCGTTCGGTATTAAAGGGCTCCGAGAGGTCCTTCCCGACTTTAACTGCTGCTCGTGTGCCTGTTAAAGTTATCCTGCATAGCCGAATTAATTTTGCAGGAATGCAAAACGCAGACATGGGTTTATACACATCTGAGCGGATAGGACTGCTGAATGCGGCTTTATAGTCGACGAATAGGTGGAATGTGTCGATGTGTTTTTCGTGGGGTTTTTTTTCAGGATTTGGCGCAGAGTAAAAATCTGGTCAATGGTGGATTTGCAAGGTCTGAAGCCGCATTGATATGTCAATAAGTCGTTGACCATTGGCTTCAGTCGTTCACACAGTACGCTGGATAGCACTTTATATGCGATGGGAAGGAGACTTATTCCTTTATAGTTGGCACATATCGTCTTGTCTCCTTTTTTGTGTACGGGACACAGGATGCTGATTTTCCCAATGATTGGGCATTCTTCTAGCCAAATTGTACTAATCAGCTGGTGCCTGCTCCTTACCAGCATCTGACCACCAGTCTTGACTATTTCGGCTTGTAACCAATCGACACCTGCTGCTTTATTATTCTTCAGTCGATTGATTGCTATTCTGACTTGCTCATCTTGGCTACGTGGTATACACTCTATACCGTAATCTCTTATTGGTTCTGCGGTATCCTCTTCATTTGATACCAGAAGTTTTTCAAAATGGTCCTTCCAGATCCTCAGCATGCTGTCTGTATCTGTCACCAGGTTTCCTTTTTCATCATTACAGGAGGATGTGCCTGCACCAAAGCCTTCGGTTTGGTGTTTTACCCATTGGTAGCATTTTCGGACTTAATTCTGACTCGATTTGCTCATGCTCACGTTTTTCTTGCTCTTCTTCTTTTTTCATGTTCCTACAGAGAAGTGGGGTCCCAATATAGGTGTAGATTTTTTTATATTTTTTATGGGGTCAGGATAAACGAATCAGTAAAAAAACTTATTTTGTGATTTAGGCCGCACCGTAAAGCTTTCCTTCTCTCATAGCCCTTCGAGGGTTCATTTATACTTCTTGTCCATAACCCAGAACTCCTGCCATGATTGGTTATATTTATATTTTATATTCTATACAAACAAACGTTTTGTGTAATAGCTTCTTATAAAAATAAAACAACAACAGCAGCCCGGGAACAACAAAAACAACCACTAGGATTGAAAAAAGAAGAAAACACAGACAATGGTTTTCCAAGTTACCAACAGCTTTGGCCTCTTCGACGGTATTTATGAAAATGTGAGTGTATTAGAAAGTTATCCTGCGTGAGTGATGGCACAATACATTTGCAATTAGCAAATGTAGGGCATTACTAATACACATTAAATACACACACATATAGAAGAAATACTCATTTAATAAGGAAATCGAGAAACATAGAGAATTGAAAAGCTTTTCTCTCCTCGAGAGAAAAACAACGAAAGCTAAAAATACTGGGAAAATTATATTCGTTAAATAAACTTAGTTAACCGTTATGAAAATCCGTTACAATATATTTAAACCAGTAAGGAAAGTAGTAAAGTCGGACGGGGCCGATTCTAGGATACCCTTCACCACTATGGGTACATTAAACAGGACTATTAACATGAAATTGGATAAAATAAAATATGTGATATTTACCTAAATGTGAATCTACCTAGATTTGTCCATAAAGTGTGTAAATCGACTTCAAACAAATATAAATAGGTCATCCGGTTGACTATGTCTGTACTTCTAGAAAACGCAACTACGTAATTCTATGCTCAATTTTGTACGTTGTGCAAAATTTGATGTCAATCTGACTAACATGAGGAGTATGATGCCCAATTTGCTTGATATCGGGCGAAAAAATATATGTAAGCTATATCCACATATTAAGCGATTTCAAACAAACTTGTCACAGGTTAGGTTATACTAACTTTAGAACGTTTTGTTCCTATTGGTTCCTTGGTGCGTCAATTACATAAAATCAATCTATAATAAAATGGAGCTATATCTAAATCTGGACCGATTTTCACGAAACAAGGCAGACATCACTCTAGGCTCAATTCAGTACGTTATGCCAATTTTCGTGCAAATCGAAAGATATATAGCGACTTTGGTGAACCATTTACATGAAATCGGACGAAACTATATGTGGGAGCTATATAGAAATATGGACCGATTTTATCGAAACTTGGCAGACATCACTCTAGGCTCAATTCAGTACGTTGTGCAAAATTTCGGGCAAATCGAAAGATATATATGGATTTTGGTCACAATTTACATGAAATCGGACGAAACTATATATGGGAGCTATATCTAAATCTGGACTGATTTTCACGAAACTTGGCAGACATAACTCTAGGCTCAATTCAGTACGTTATGCCAAATTTCGTGCAAATCGAAAGATATATATGGATTTTGGTCACAATTTACATGAAATCGGACGAAACTATATATGGTAGCTATATCTAAATCTTGACCGATTTTCACGGAGCTTGGCAGACATCATTCTAGACCTAAATGATTAGGCTGTACCAAATTTCGTGCTAATCGAAAGATATATAGGGACTTTGGGGCCCCATTTACATTAAATCGGACGAAACTATATATGTGAGCTATATCTAAATCGGGACCGATTTTCATGAAACTTGGCAGACATCATTCAAGGCCCAATTAAGTACGTTATGCCAAATTTCGTGCAAATCGAAGGATATATAGGGACTTTGGGGCACCATTTACATGAAATCGGACGAAACTATATATGGGAGCTATATCTAAATCTGGACCGATTTTCTTGAAACTGGGCAGACACCATTCTAGACTCAATTCAGTACGTTATGCCAAATTTCGTGCAAATCGAAAGATATATAGAGACTTCGGGGCACCATTTACATGAAATCGGACGAAACTATATATGGGAGCTATATCTAAATCTGGACCGATTTTCACGAAACTTGGCAGACATCACTCTAGGCTTAATTCAGTACGTTATGCCGAATTTCGTGCAAATCAAAAGATATATAGGGACTTTGGGGCACCATTTACATGAAATCGGACGAAACTATATATGGGAGCTATATCTAAATCTGGACCGATTTTCACGAAACTTGGCAGACATCATTCTAGACCTAAATGATTAGGCTGTACTAAATTTCGTGCAAATCGAAAGTTATATAGGGACTGTTTACATTAAATCGGTTAAATATATATATGGGAGCTATATCTAAATCTGAACCGATTTTTCCCAATTTCAATAGGGTTCGTCCTTGGGCCAAATAAGTGACCTATGCCAAATTTCATCCAATTCGGATCATAAATGCGACCTGTACTTTGTTTACAATTTAACATGGACAGACGGACGGACGGACGGACAGACGGACATGCGTAAATCGACTCAGAAAGTGATTCTATGCATATTCTCAAAAGGAACCATGTGTCTATCTCGATTATTTTTGTCTGTTACAAACATATGCACAAAGACATAATACCCTGTACCACAGTGTGGTGAAGGGTATAAAAATACATGCCTTGTGTAGGACCCTTTTGAAAATATTTGAAAAAAAAAAATCTTTTGAAAATATTTAAAAAAAAATCCACGCTTTTTATAGGCCTCTTTTGAAAATATTTTAAAAAAATCCACGCCTTTTGTAGGACCCTTTTGAAAATATTTTTAAAAAAATCCACGCCTTTTGTAGGACCCTTTTGAAAATATTTTTAAAAAAATCCACGCCTTGTGTAGGACCCTTTTGAAAATATTTTTAAAAAATCCACGCCTTGTGTAAGACCCTTTTGAAAATATTTTTTAAAAAAATTCACGCCTTGTGTAGGACCCTTTTGAAAATATTTTTTAAAAATCCACGCCTTGTGTAGGACCCTTAAACATATTTTTAAAAAATCCTATAAAGGACTTCAAAAAATATTTTATAGTCGGATGGGGCTGACCATAGGATACACTACACAACTACCACGGAACACTAACTTTCTGCGGATGTTTATTTCGAGCCTGGGCGATATTTCGTAATAGTTGATCCATCTTGCCCGATTAGAGGTCAAAAGTACCTCTTCATTACACTGACATATTTTCCGAATATTACCAATATTCAATACAGACCCTTGTACAGGACCGTTTAAAAATCCACGCCTTGTACAGGACCCTTTAAAAATCCACGCCTTGTACAGGACCCTATAAAAATCCACGCCATGTACAGGACCCTTTAAAAATCCACGCCTTGTACAGAACCCTTTAAAAATACACGCCTTGTACAGGACCCATTAAAAAATCAACGCCTTGTACAGGGCACTTTAAAAATCCTCGCCTTGTACAGGACCCTTTAAAAATCCATGCCTTGTACAGGACCCTTTAAAAATCCACGTCTTGTTCAGGACCCTTTAAAAATCCACGCCTTGTGTAGGACCCCTAAAATATATTTTTAAAAAAATCCACGCCTATAAAGGATCTCAAAAAATATTTTTAAACCAGTGAGCGGAGCAGTATAGTCAGACGGGGCTGACCATACGATACCCTACACAACTACCACGGAACACTAACTTTCTGCGGATGTTTATTTCGACCCTGGGCAATATTTCGTCAAACATTCTGTGGTTCTATGTTCTGAGCTTGGGCAATATTTCGCGATATTTGCACCCTCTTGATCGACTAGAGTTCAAGAAATATTACTAATATTCAGTACAGCCCTTCTAATTACTTTCCATATTCCCTTCAGCGTGAGTGGTGTTGTGCAGTTTGGCTTTCAAATGTGGTCTATTGATCGACTCGAAAAACAAGAGAAAACATTAAGTTTTCGGTCCAATTTATCCAAAAATTATTATATGATCATCACCGAAAATTGTAGGCGTTGTCCTTGATCATATCTGGATCCTCGTGGAAAATTTCAAAGCGATCAGCGCTATATTTCCGGTCTCTAGTGTGGTAATGGTTTACTAAAGAATATCTGAATACGTAAGCACCTGTAAGTATTTAAGTGGAACTCCCACATCCGAGTACATACGACAATATAATTGGTATCAAATAAAGGTCAACCACTCTTCTTGGATATACTATCAACTTCTCGGGTCTATATCTTTCTGGAGTAATTATATACGCCGTAGAATAAAAATTTTGTTATTTTTCACACAAAAGTCAGGGTCCATTTGATCCGCTAAATATTGATTGATCTTTATCAAAACTGGAATGCTTATTCTTTGGCTCGATACCTTCTCCGTGTAAAAATTCGCGATGTTTGGGCCATAATTGCAGCCTCTGCAGCGACCAGAAAATCAGACAGAAATAAAGTTTTTGGTCCATTTTATCCCCTAAGTATTAACCGATCTTTAACAAAAACTATAGGGGTCTTCACTGGCCCGAACCCATTCTACATGCAAAATTTCATGATGATTGGTTCATAACTGTGACCTGTATCGTGTTTACAAATTATAATGGACGGACGGACACACATGTCTAGATCGACTCAGCTAGTCGAGATATGACGACCGGTATACTAAAAAGTTGGTCTAGGACCAATATTTCGCGGCGTTACAAACTCTTGGGGCTGCACAAAGCTATAATACCCTTACATCATAGTTGTGTAGTGTATAAAAATCCACGCCTTGCGTAGGACCCTTTGAAAATATTTTTGAAAAATCCACGCCCTGTGTAGGACCCTTTGATACGGACTGGGCCGACTATATGATACGCTTAACCACTTGGGTATATTGTACATATGTATCTTTACAATTAATTGTATGTCAATGTTCTCGCGTGTAAATCGGACAAACATTAGTAACTAGGGGCACGATTTAGTTAAAATCGGACGAAAATATATAAGGGAGCTATATAAAAATTTGTACCAATTTTTACGAAACTTAACACACATCACTCTATACTTTATTAAGTACGCTATGCCAAATTTCGTACAAATCGAAGTATTATAAGGACTTTGGTGCACCATTTACATAAAATCGTACAAAACTATATATGGGAGCTATATCTAAATCGGAACCGATTTTCACGAATCTTAGCACATATCATTCTAGACTCAAATCGGTAGGCTGTGCCAAATTTCGTGCAAATCGAAGAATAAATAGCGTATCTGGTGCACCATTTACCTTAAATCGGACGAAAATGTATTTGGGAGCTATATGTAAATCTGAACCGATTTTCACGAAATTTAACACATATCATTCTAATCTTAATTCAGTACGCTATTCAAAATTTCGTGCAAATTGCAAGATATATGGGAGCTCTATCTAAATCTGCACCGATTTTCCTCAATTTCAATAGGGTTTGCCTTGGGCCAAATAAGTGAAGTGTGCCAAATTTCATCCAAATCAGGTCATATTTTGTTCACAATTTAACATGGACAGACAGACAGGCGGACGGACATGCATATATCGACTCAGAAAGTAATTCTATGCATATTCTCAAAAGGAACCATTTGTCTATCTCGTTTCCTTTTGCCTTTTACAAGCATATGCACAAAGGAATAATACTCAGTACCACAGTGTGGTGGAGGGTATAAAAGGTAATGATTGGGTACCCAAAAAAATCTAATGTACCAAATTTCAGCGAATTCGGTTGAAAAACGCTCTCAAGAACCCAAAAATACCGATAATTGGGGGGGTACCCTTATATGGGGGCTATCCGAAAAAATGGATCCATATATTCATAATTATTTGTGGAAAGATTTGGTACCCAATAAAAACTCAATGTACCAAATTTCAGCGAATTCGGTTGAAAAAACGCACTCAAGAACCCCAAAATACCGAAATTTGGGGGGTACCCTTATTTTGAAGCTACCAATATACAAAATTTCAGCGAATTCAGTTGAAAAGGGCGCTCAAGAACCCTAAAACACCGAAAATTGGGATGTACCCTTATACGGGAGATATGCTTAAACCTGGACCGATAAAGCCCATCTTCGAACTTGACCTGCCTGCAGACAAAAGACGACTCTTTGCTAAATTTTGGCGATCTATCTCAATTCGTTTAGAGGCTAGAGTGATTAAAACAGACAGACTGACATGGCTATATCGTCATGGAATTTTACGCTGATCAAGAATATATATACTTTATAGAGTCGGAAATGTTTATTTCGATGAGTTACAAACGGAAAATCAAAATTAATACAAACTCCATACTATGGTGAAGGGTATAAAAATCCACGCCTATATTATGGATCTAAAAAAATATTTGTAATAATCCACGCTTATTGATGATCCCATAAAAATATTTTTTTAAAATAAAAATACAAGCCTATTGATGGTCCTCTAAGAATATTTTTTAATAAACCACGCCTTGGAATTGTTTTTTAATGCTTTAAAAGCCACCGGCAAAATATTCTTTAGATAAGTCTTACATTTAAGTCTCCCTTTCATGTTAATTCTCTTGTATTAATTTTGCCCTATAAATTAAAGAGATTTTCCTGTTATGTGCTTCTCACACTCTCTTCAATTCCTCACAGTTTGAAATAATGTTAGAGCACGTGTTTATTACGTTGCTTGAAGGCGGCATTTTGACATGAATGCATTTGCATTAACATAACATTACTCTCTCCCTCTCTCTCTCACTGTTATTTATGTATAGAGTTCTCTCTTAACCTCTGATAAATCACAGTGCCGTTAACCACACAAGAGCATGATATTTGCTCTGTTGTTGATTTTTGGTCCATGGCTGTTGTCATTTAACATTTGATGTCTACGAGTAACTGTGTGTGTGTGCGTGTGTCTGTGCGTTTTTATTTTGTTTACCATGGAGAGCATGAATAACATTGGCAACGAAGTCTTCAATGATGGGCATACTAAAATGTACGAAGTCATTGGCTGCTGCTGTTCGTTTACGAATAAAGAAGCATGGAACATGGGTGCGTATGTGTGTTGGTGTTTGGTTGGTTGGCTGGCTGGATGATAACTACGACTGGAGGGTGTGAAATGCTGTGTACGGATGATGATGATGATGACGAGGCTGATAATCATGATGATGTTTGCTTGCAATGATAATAACCATGATTATTATGATGTTGACGACGACGACGATGACGACGACTACAGACTGAAGACAAAGACTTCCTTTGGCCGCAACGAAAAAAACTTTTAGTAATAAAACGAACGTTGTCGAACGTGGTTGTTATGAAAACGTTATGCGAACGCGTCCGTGATTTTTGTTTTTTTGAAATGGTTTAGGAAATAAAAATAAATAAAAAATTGAAATACAATGTGCATTAATTCAAAACCGGAAAACGGATATGATGACAAATGTGTTGGATATTTTTTTTTTTGAAATTTAAAATAAATTATTGGGAAAAATAAATAAAATTAAAACAAAAATAAATAAAAATAAAAAATAAACCAATATTTAAATTTGAATTAAAAATACTTAAATTAAAAAGTAAAATAAAAATATTTAACTTATATAATAAAATATAATATAATAAAAAATATATAAAGTTGAAATAAAAATAAATGTAAAATTAAATCTAAATGCCGGTCGTTATAAAATATTAAAAAAATACAGTGAAGTGTTTTGAATAAACAAAAATACAAAAAAATAGCAAAGCTTTAAAATTAACAAAAAAATCAAATAAAGTTAATACTCATAAAAAATAAAATAAAATTATTTAAAAATATTAAAAAGATATTTAAAAAAGAAAAATCTTGTGTTCCGCGTTGAAAAGCAACCTCATCATTGTTGGGGTATTTAACTTGGTTTCCTTCAACTAAAGGTGCGATTTGGAAATTAATTTACAAAAATCTTTTGAATGTTTTTCAACTTGTAAAGATTATTTTGGAGATATATTTTTTCCTGAGGAGAGTAATTAAAAACTTAATTAAATAATTATATTTTTTTAAGAAACATTCTTAAAAAAATATTTTTTATAGTGACCATAAGTAGGCTTGGATTTTATAAAAATATTTGTTAGGTTAGGTGTTGATTTTTGTTTAAATGGTGTGCTGATTTTTATACCCTACACAACTTAGTTGTCAGGGTATTATAGCTTTGTGCAGCCTTAAGAGTTTTTAACGCCGCGAAATATTGGTCCTTGACCCACCTTTAAGTATACCGATCGTCATATCTCGAGTAGCTGAGTCGATCTACACATGTGTGTCCGTCCGTCTGTCCATTATATTTTGTAAACACGATACAGGCTACAGTTATGGACCAATCTTCACGAAATTTTGCATGTAGGATGGGTTCGGCCCAATGAAGACCCCAATTGTTTTTGGAAAATATCAGTTAATATTTAGGGTATAAAATGGACCAAATACTTAATTTTTGTCGGGTTTTCTGGTCGCTCCAGAGGCCTCAATTATGGCCCAAACAACGCGAATTTTTGCATGAAGGAGGGAATCGGGCCAAATAATAAGCATACGTGGTTTGATGAAGAGTGGTCAATATTTAGCGGGTAAAATGGACCCTGAGTTTTGTGTGAAGAATTACAAAATGTGTATTCTACGGCATATATTACTCGTGAAGGACATAGACCCGAGAAGTTGACAGTCTATCCAAGAGGAGTGCTTGGCCTTTAAATTGATACCAATTGTATTGTCGTATGTACTTGCATGTGCGAGTTACATACTAGAGGTCGGAAAAATAGCGCCGATCGCCTTGAAATTTTCTATGAGGTTCCAGTTATGGACAAGGACAACGCCTATAATTTTCGGTGATGATCAGATTACAATTTTGGGATGAAGTGGACTGAAACTTAATTTGTTCGTGTGTTTTCGAAGCGATCTGTAGGCCACAGATATAAACCGAACATCACAACACAACCCATGGTGAAGGGAATCTGGACAAGTAATTAGAAGGGCTGTACTGAATATTAGTAATATTCGGAAAATATGACCGTGTAAGGTGGGTGCTGTTGGCATCTAATCCTGCAAGAGGGTTCAAATATCATAAATATCAAATGTCGTAGGCTCAGAATAAGCATCCACAGAAGGTTATAATTCCGTAGTAGTTGTGTAGGGTATCGTATACCGTCCGACTATACTGCTCCGCTCACTGGCTTAAGATATTTTTTGAAAGTCTATCAGTACGCGTGGATTTTTATACCCTTCACCACACTGTGGTACAAGGTATTTTGTCTTAGTGCATATGTTTGTAACAGGCAAAAGGAATCGAGATATACCCATGGTTCCTTTGGAGAATATGCCTAGAATCACTTCCTAAGTCGATTTATGCATGTCGATTTGCACGAATTTAAGCATAGCGTACTGAATTATGTCTAGAATGGCGTGTGCTAAGTTTCATGAAAATTGGTGCAGATTTAGATATATCTCCCATATATATTTTCGTCCGATTTAATGTAAATGTTGCACCACCAAAGTCGCTGAAAATCATTCGATTTGCACGAATTTAGGCATAGCGTAGTGAATTAAGTCTAGAATGATGTCTGCCAAGTTTCGTGAAAATCGGTTCAGATTTACATACATTTCCTATATATTATTTCGTACGATTTTAAGTAAATGGTGTACTAAAGATCCAAAGCTAGGTCGATTGACACAACGTACTGAAGTTAATATAAACTAACCTATGGCAAGTTTCCCTGAAATCGGTCCAGATATAGATATAGCATTGCTTCCATATATAATTTAGACTTATTCATATTAATTGTACACCAATTAATCAATGGGTGTCTGATTGAGATTAAAAGGTTGCAGAATGGGATAGATATTAGCCGGTATAGATATAGATATATATCACACATTTAAGTTCATTCAATTTCACGTCAATGTTCCTTCGAAAAGACGACATCTGTTAGGATGCATATGTAGAATATATGCAAAGTGGTGAAGGGTATCATATAGTGGTCCCAGTCCGACTTTAATACTTTCCTTACTGCTTTAAAATATCTTTTAAGGATCATTAAAAGGTGTGGGGTTTTTTTAAATATATTTATAGAGACCTAATATAAGGGTGGCTGTTTAAAATAATTTTTAGGGGACCGATTATAGGCTTGGATTTAAAATATATATATATATACATATATATATATATATATATATAACACAACAAGGCGGGGATTAATTCAAACATTCAAATATTTTTTTGACGGTTCCATACAATGGATTTTTTAAAGGCGTGGATTTTTAAAGCATATTTTTTTGAGGTACAGCAACAGATTTGAATTTCTTAAGAAATTCTTGTCTCTGCACCTGGAAAGCGTGCATATGGGTACGTATGATTAACGTCAGGACTAATACGCGCCATGGTGCCATTATGTTTAAATTCAATTGAAAGAATAAGTTTTAAACATTTCCGCAGTATACTTAATTTGCACGGATTTTTTGTTTTGGAAATTCTAGAAATATTATTATGAATTATTTTTATATTTTTTTCTGTAGAATTAATTAATTAATCTGAACCTAACAGAAAACGTTGAAATTAAAAAAAAAAATTATCTCTCTTCAGGTTATTTGGATGTCTCAAAATTGTATATGAGAGGCTAGGTTGCGTATAACTTATGTCGTTAGTTATACGCAACACGTTTCGAAATCTATATATTAGCAAAAAACAACAAAAACTGTTTTACTATATTTTTTAGGGTCCACAACAAGAATATTTTTCACGGGCTACCGTTTATTAAATAAAATTTCTCAGGGGCCACCACCATAAGGCGTGGATTTATTAAAGAATATTTTTCAGTGGCCACCACCATTAGGCGTGGATTTATTAAAGAATATCTTTCAAGGGCCACCATTAGGCGTGGATTTTTAAAGAATATATTTCAAGGCCCACCATTAGGCATGGATTTTTAAAAGAATATATTTCAAGGCCCACCATTAGGCATGGATTTTTTAAAGAATATATTTCAAGGCCCACCATTAGGCGTGGATTTTTAAAGAATATATTTCAAGGCCCACCATTAGGCATGGATTTTTTAAAGAATATATTTCAAGGCCCACCATTAGGCGTGGATTTTTTAAAGAATATTTTTCAGGGGCCACCATAAGTATATGAATTTCCAGGTTTTTTTAAGCACCACAGAAAGGCGTGGATTTACCAAAAAATACTATTTCCTACACCTAGAAAGCATGTATATGGGTACGTATGAATTACGTCCGGACTAATACGCTCCATGATCCCATAAATTTTAATTCAATTGCAAGTCTGAGTTTGAAAGGAAAAATGGCAAGCAACAATTTTTTGGGAATTCTAGAAATATTGAAACATTTAAGATTCAATTAAGAAGGTTCAGCAAATTTTTTTAAATATTAAGAAAATACTTTTATGAAAATAAGTATATCAAGAATATTAAAAAAATGTCTCTCTTCAGTATCTTTGGAAGTATCAACATTGTATCTCAGAGGCTACGTTGCGTATGATTCATGTCGTTGGTTATACGCAACAGTTTCCAAAATCGCAATATTATCCCACAACAAGGCCAGGATTTTTCAATGAATATTCTTTTAGAGAAAACAATAATGAGTGGATTTATTGAAAATTTTTTAAGGAACGCCAACAAGGCGTTGTTGGGCTACTATATGTTTGTGTGGCCTCAACAATTTATAACGCCGCGAAATATTAGTTCTAAATCCACCTTTAGGTGAATCGATTTAGTCATATGTGTCCCTTCGTCTTTCCGTGTTCAATGTACAGGCCACAGTTATGAACCAACTATCACGAAATTTGACATGTATGTCGGATTCGGAACAAATAATTTAATTATTCATTGGTTAGTATATTGGGGATTAAATGGACTTAAAGCATTATTTTTGTGTGTTTTTTAGTCGATCTAGGGGCCACAAATATACGACGAATGTCACAAATTTCACCACAGGGTTTAATGAAGACCGGTAAATATTTATCCGACCAAATAGAGCCTGGCATTGGTATGAAAAATGCCAAAAGCTTGAATCGTATTGTGTAAATGTTCAATATGGGGACAACACGAAACGGAAAAGTTGCCAGTGGAAGAAAGATATGCTGTTGTCCCTTTACCTAATATCAATTTTCTTGATGGAACGTTAAATATTTTTAGGGGTCCAAAGATTTCGATAGTATTGCTTAGTAATACAATTATCGTACGACCTATCTGAATTTTTTAGAATATATGAAAATGTTTTGTAAGGACCAATGACAAATCAAAGAAATCAAATCACATTAATGTATTGGTGTTACGGTGCGTATCAATGCTGCCACAAATCACACGCACCCTAGATAATTACTATGTTATTCTGCAACTAATATATATTTATATTTTTAAATATTATAAATATTTTAGACCCATTATAATTTTTTTGAAATATTCAAAAATATTTTTTCATGAATCTAAACAGCGTCAAAATTTAAAATAGTATTGTTTTCATGTACAAAAAAAAAAAAAACGGTTTAATATTTCTAAACTAGTTCCCATGGATCAACAGGTTGCAAAAATTTTACAAAATATATTTTAATATTCAAGAGAATATCATAAGATTTTTAAAGGGTAAAGTAAGGCTCTGGGTGCGTATGATTTGCGTTAACACTAATACGCAAACCATTTCATTGCATGTAATTATAAACTGAATTTTTCAGGAAGTCTCAAAATTGTAAGCGAGAGGCTACGTTGCGCATGATTTATGTCGTTAGTTATATGCAACACAATATTGAAAAATATTTTTCAATAAATCCACGCCTATTGTAGTCCTCTTAAAATATTTTTTAATAAATGCACGCCTATTGTAGTCCTCTGAAAATATTTTTTAATAAATCCACGCCTTTTGTAGGCTTTCAAAAAATTTTTTTAATAAATTCAAACCTTTGTGGTCCTCTGAAAACCTTTAATTTCTAATAAATACTCTAGGTCGTATAATGTATGCCACTAGTCATACGCCCCATGACCCCTCACTCATTCTACCTCAAGTGTTAATGGCCATCATGATGATGATCATCATCATAGCTCCTACTGACATCTCTGTGGTCTATTACAATTAATTTGCCATTTCATTTTGCCAAATAAACATCCTTGCGGAGATGTTTGGCTACTGGCCAACTGGTAGTAGCTGCAAGGACCAAACATTCAAACTTAAACAATTGGGATCGGAACAGAACGAAACGGAACTTTATTTGTATAACAACTAATCAATCAGACATTAATTAAACCCATTAAAACAGACACTTTGCACAAAGTGTAACAAATGAAATGGTGAGAGAGAAAGGAGATGAGAACGAACGAAGCTTGGACTCCTGCGGCTCCAGGGCAAAACGGAAAACGAAAGTCCAGCAACAACAATAATAATTTTCGATTTCCACTTGAGACTTGGAAAACTGTTTGTTGTACAACAACAACAACTTCTACGGAGCTAATGATGAACAGATAGCTAGCTAGCGACCATAGCCCAAGGATGCCCTAGGAGATACTCCTGGTCACCAACACAATCACACCATCGTCATGATAATAGTAATAATGATGACGACACGATTCATGGCATTAAAACAAAAGCAAAAGCAATTGAAACACAAAAATCACTTCAATATAAAAATAATAATTTTAATAATATCAGTGAACCAAAAAGGAAAGAAGACTCCAAATTCCCGGGAGGGGTAGGGTGGGAGGAATAAAAAAAATACAACCAGGAGGGAAAATATAAAAATCGAAGGTAACCATTGTAGCGACCATGATGATGATCATCGTCGATGGTTTGTCGTTGTGGTTACCTCTCATACCCTCCTCCCCAGGGTCTAACCACAAATACGCAATACTGAACTGGCCAATGGCAATTGATGTGGTTTCCATTTCATCGGAATACACCAAGCTCTGATGGCATCATCATGCCTTGGTGAATCTCAAGTGATTTGGTAAAAAATCACATCGACACACACACTAAGTTACACAGCGTGAAATAAAAAATAAATGAATTTTATGAATTGAAACAATTTTCAATAGAGTCGACGTTTTTTTCCCCCGAAACCAACAAACAACTTCAATATGGTCAATGATACTGTCTGATGGTTCTCCATGGTCAAGCTGGGTGAAAGTGTGAGTCCGGGTGTCGAAGAACAAACCTAATGACCATTTTAACTTGAATTGAAAAGTGAAAGAATCATTTTGTAGAAAAATAATTATTAACAAGTGATTGAAAATTGTATTTAAAAAAAAAAAAAAAAATAGAAACTGAAGAACAAAAAAACAAAGAACAACGACAAATAATAAAATAAAAAATACAAGGTCCCAGGTGGCGTATGAGTTGTGACGCTACGTATACGCACCTATTTGTGGAACATATTTTTGAAGGACCATAAGAGGCGTGGATTTATTAAAGAATATTTTTCAAGGACCAAATGAGGCGTGAATTTATTAAAAAATAATTTTAGGAGCCTACAAGAGGCGTGGATTTATTAAAAAATAATTTTAGGAGCCTACAAGAGGAGTGGATTTATTAAAAAATAATTTTAGGAGCCTACAAGAGGCGTGAATTTATTAAAAAATAATTTTAGGAGCCTACAAGAGGCGTGGATTTATTAAAAAATAATTTTAGGAGCCTACGAGAGACGTGGATCTATTAAAAAATAATTTTAGGAGCCTACAAGAGGCGTGGATTTATTAAAAAATAATTTTAGGAGCCTACAAGAGACGTGGATTTACAAAAAAAAATAATTTTAGGAGCCTACAAGAGGCGTGGATCGATTAAAAAATAATTTTAGGAGCCTACAAGAGGCGTGGATCGATTAAAAAATAATTTTAGGAGCCTACAAGAGGCGTGGATTTATTAAAAAATAATTTTAGGAGCCTACAAGAGGCGTGGATTTATTAAAAAATAATTTTAGGAGCCTACAAGAGGCGTGGATTTATTAAAAAATAATTTTAGGAGCCTGCAAGAGGCGTGGATTTATTAAAAAATAATTTTAGGAGCCTGCAAGAGACGTGGATTTATTAAAATATAATTTTAGGAGCCTACAGGAGACGTGGATTTATTTAAAAATAATTCTAGGAGCCTACAGGAGGCGTGGATTTATTAAAAAATAATTTTAGGAGCCTACAAGAGGCGTGGATTTATTAAAAAATAATTTTAGGAGCCTACAAGAGGCGTGGATTTATTAAAAAATAATTTTAGGAGCCTACAAGAGGCGTGGATTTATTAAAAAATAATTTTAGGAGCCTACAAGAGGCGTGGATTTATTAAAAAATAATTTTAGGAGCCTACAGAAGCGTGGATGTATTAAAAAGTAATTTTAGGAGCCTACAAGAGACGTGGATTTACTAAAAAAATAATTTTAGGAGCCTACAAGAGGCGTGGATTTATTAAAGAATATTTTTTCAAAGACCATAACAAGAGGCGTGGATTTATTAAAAAATAATTTTAGGAGCCTGCAAGAGGCGTGGATTTATTAAAAAATAATTTTAGAAGCCTACAAGAGGCGTGGATTTATTAAAAAATAATTTTAGGGGCCTACAAGAGGCGTGGATTTATTAAAAAATAACTTTAGGAGCCTGCAAGAGGCGTGGATTTATTAAAAAATAATTTTAGGAGCCTACAAGAGGCGTGGATTTATTAAACAATATTTTTCAAAGGCTACAGGAGGCGTGGATTTATTAAAAATAATTTTAGAAGCCTACAAGAGGCGTGGATTTATTAAAAAATAATTTTAGGAGCCTACAAGAGGCGTGGATTTATTAAAAAATAATTTTAGGAGCCTACAAGAGGCGTGGACTTATTAAAAAATAATTTTAGGAGCCTACAAGAGGCGTGGATTTATTAAAAAATAATTTTAGGAGCCTACAAGAGGCGTGAATTTATTACAAAATAATTTTAGGAGCCTACAAGAGGCGTGGATTTATTAAAAAATAATTTTAGGTGCCTACAAGAGGCGTGGATTTATTAAAAAATAATTTTAGGAGCCTACAAGAGGCGTGGATTTATTAAAAAATAATTTTAGGAGCCTACAAGAGGCGTGGATTTATTAAAAAATAATTTTAGGAGCCTACAAGAGGCGTGGATTTATTAAAAAATAATTTTAGGAGCCTACAAGAGACGTGGATTTACTAAAAAAATAATTTTAGGAGCCTACAAGAGACGTGGATTTATTAAAAATATAATTTTAGGAGCCTACAAGAGACGTGGATTTATTAAAAATATAATTTTAGGAGCCTACAATAGACGTGGATTTATTAAAAAATAATTTTAGGAGCCTACAAGAGGCGTGGAATTATTAAGAATTATTTTTGAAAGACTACAGGAGCCATGAAATATATATAATAAAGGTCAAGGGTGCGTATGATTTGTGTCAGCACTAATACGATTGTGTAAGTTCGTACGTATAACTAACGATATAAATCATACACAACCTGGCCTCGCATATAAAATTTTGAGACTACAGAAAAACAGGATTTCGTTTTATATTCTTGGTAAGATAATTCTACCAAAAAGTTATTTTAAAAATTTGCGGAATCTCCTAAAATAAATTTTTAAAATTTTACATATATCCTATACCCTTTGAGAAACATTTCTTTAAGAAATTGTTG